>NW_028289061.1:610914-763642 GCF_059628265.1 Tinamus guttatus | reverse complement strand
TGCCCAGAAGCAGAGCTCTTAAAGGAGCATCAAGACTCAGGGCACTGCCCGCAGGCACCAGGCTGGGATGAGTCGCTCACAAGTGAGGGACAGGTGAGGGGCAGTTGGGAATGGGAGGGCAACTGAGAACTCACTGCAGGGAGAAATCTGAGCAGCCCGAGATACGGAAAGTGTCTGTCTGCAGGACAACACTGCTGCGGTTACTGGAAGGATCTTTTGAATGTAGCACCTTCCCCAGCTGCGGTGGCTCTCTCAGCTTCTCCTGCATGGAGCTGGTGGTGCTTTGGAGCAGGGATTCCCAGCCAGACCATCAAAGGGACTGGGCGTCACGACTGCCTTCTCCTCGGGATCTCCAGGGCTGTGAAGCCAATGAGTGCACCCAGGTCTGCATGGGCTGCAATTCAGAGCAGTATCCGTGTGCCGCAGGGTGCTGTGTCCCCGGGGCAGTGACTGCCACCTGCGAGGGTCAGCACTCACCCTGCCTGGGATATCCCCATGGTGCTGCAGGGAGAAGCTCTGAATGTGAGGAGAGACTCCCATAAGGACGGGTTCATTTCCTGAAAGAGCCTTTTCAAGAGGACAGTGAAGGCAGTGTTAATGTCTAAGATCAGGAGATTTCTTGTGTCCTCTTTGTGAAGAGCTGGGGGTGTATGGAAAGGAAATGCCAGGTTAGAGCAGGAACCTGACACTCTAGTCCTTTAAATGGAGAGATCTGTGAGGAACCTCAGAAAACACCTGTCCCCCTCCCCTGGCTGCAGACAGCACCAGCATCACCTTCTCTGGCCTCACCAGGTTTGTCTGACCTTCTCCTTACTACCTGCAGAGAGATGTCCCTGGACAGCGCCCTGCTGCTGAGATACTGCTGTAGGGCAGAGTGAGTGTCCAGGGGGTGGGATGGGTTGTGCGGCACTGACAGGGAGAAGACATGGGCAAGAGGAACTGCTGCCATCAGGAAAAGCTCCAGCAGTGGAGATAAAATCAGCAAATGGGAGAGAACTAGAGACATAATCACTGTGGGAGGGGGGATTTGGATCATTCCCCCCCAGTCTGTCCCTGCATTGCAGATGTCTTCCTCTAAGCAAAGCCCGGTGTCTCCTCTCCCACCCCTCAAGCCCATGGGGTCCCAGCCGTGAGTCCCCTCCTTGGTAGAAGAGGGGCTGTGTCTCTATTGCAGCCTGGTCCTTTCCCACTGCAGGAGAAGGGGACTGAGAGGGACTGTGTGGAGATGTTGCTGTCTGGGCGGTGACGTGCAGAGCCTGAGGAGCTGAAGACCTTCCCCAGTGCTCCTCTGTCTGTTACTCCTTCCTGTCCTGTAGTGTTGCTCTACATTTCTTCACCTCTCGTTCTGGCCTGGTCCTTGCTCCCTCGAGCTAAGGACAGGGAGTCAGCTGCAGTTAAGGCAGAAACTTCCCTCACCCACTGCATTGTGTCAAGCAAGAGTGAAGATATTAAGATGCTTGGAGGACAGGGTCCATTTCAGACACTTCTGTTCAAAAGGGTAAGCTGGAGGTGAATCCTTCCCAACATTTTTTTCTTTTAGAAAGAGCTATCATGAGTGATGCCATTTGCGCAAAAGTAATTAGAGAATATTGCTATTGAGTCATTGGATCAAATCCCCTTCACTCAGTTCCTGGTGTCCATCCCCTAGTCCCCTCACCGAATACATGAGGCAGTTGGAAACCTCCATTTACACCACCCACAAGAGCAGGACTGACTGACACAAGCGCAGATGAAGAGCACACTCAGCCAGCACAAACCAGAGGTCAGATAAGGGAGCTGAACAAGGTAAAGGAGAGAGGCAATGTGGGATTATGAAGAGGAGTAGAAGGAGTTTTGCTCAGAGAAGGACTTTTGCTCAGAGAAGCCTATTCTAACATGTTGACGCTTTTTCCTCATTGGACAGTGCTCCAAAACAACAGCAGCTCCTTTAACGAGTTCCTCCTCCTGCCGTTCGCAGACACGCGGGGGCTGCAGCTCCTGCACTTCTCGCTCTTCCTGGGCATCTACCTGGCTGCCCTCCTGGCCAACGGCCTCATCATCACAGCCGTAGCCTGCGACCACCGCCTCCACACCCCCATGTACTTCTTCCTCCTCAACCTCTCCCTCCTCGACCTTGGCTCCATCTCCACCACTGTCCCCAAATCCATGGCCAATTCCATGTGGGACACCAGGGCCATTTCCTACTCCGGATGTGCTGCACAGATCTTTATGTTTGCCTTTTTCATGTCAGCAGAGTATTCTCTCCTCACAGTCATGGCCTATGACCGCTACGTTGCCATCTGCAGACCCTTGCACTATGGTGTCCTCATGGACAGCAGAGCTTGTGTCAAAATTGCCGCAGCTGCCTGGGCATCTAATTTTCTATATGCTCTCCTGCACACTGGGAACACATTTTCCCTGCCACTCTGCCAAGGCAATGTGGTGGAGCAGTTCTTCTGTGAGATCCCCCAGATTATCAAGCTCTCCTGCTCAGATTCCTATCTCAGGGAAGTTGGGCTTCTTGTGGTTAGCATCTGCTTAATCTTTGGGTGTTTCAGTTTCATTGTGGTGTCCTACGTGCAGATCTTCAGAGCTGTGCTGAGGATCCCCTCTGAGCAGGGCCGGCACAAAGCCTTTTCCATGTGCCTCCCACACCTGGCCGTGGTCTGTATGTTTGTCAGCACAGGCATGTTTGCCTACCTGAAGCCCCTCTCCATTTCCACCCCAGCTCTGGATCTGGTTGTAGCTGTTCTATACTCAGTTCTGCCTCCAGCACTGAACCCTCTCATCTACAGTATGAGGAACAAGGAACTGAGGGATGCACTGAAAAAAATGATTCAGTTGGTAATATTTCAGCAGCAATAAACTGCCCATCCTTCTAGTCAAGTGATATCCAATTTCACTCAGACAACTCCGGTGATTTCGGCATTCTTGCTTTACTAATGAGGTTTGTGCACAAGTTTCTGAATTCATCCTACTTCTACAGAGGTGTTAACCGTGTCTTTCTAACCCAGAGGCCTTTTTAAATGTGTCTATCATATCCCGTAATTAAAGGGGGGAATTAAAGGGTATGTTTCTAGTGCATCTTTTGGATTGGTCTCTTCTTCCAAAGCTGGTGCCACAAATTTGCTCCAAGACTTTCAACCTGAAAGATGCTTGTTGCTTTTCTGGGGCTTTTCATGGGCCCAAGGCAATGAGCTCCTGGGGGGATATGTTAGGGAATAAGGACTGGATTCAGTTCTCACTTGTGAGTGCTCGGTGCTCCATATAGTGATGAATGGCCAAGTAGTATCTGCCTGGAACTGTCCCCCGTATGGTGGCCTATGACCACATTGGGGACCTTGCAGGCACAGGGAAAGGAGCTTCAAGTGCCGCCCATGACAGCTTATACCTGAAGTCATAGTCTGGATCTAGGGACACATGAACACAGCCTGAGCCATTTTATATGGCCTGTGGTTGCTCAGAGCATCATTCACAGATAGAAGCCCCTTGATATGGTGTTCTCAGGTACAATGATGCCTGTCCAGCTGGGTCTGTGTCCAACCATGAGCACAACAACTGCAGAGTCACCCTGTGACCCCAGAGCACCACAGCCCACTCACTCTGCAGAGCAGCACCAGCATCTCGGGGTGCTGCAGGGAGCACCGGGGAGGCTCCAGGACCTTCCAGGCAGACCATAACTAAGGAATTAACCTGGGGAAGGGTTTTCCAGGGAGCAGGGATATCCCTGGGGAAGGGGAAAAGGAACAATTGTGCTCTTAGAAGGAGGAATAAATGGGTAAAAGAAATATGTTTCTGTGCATGTCAGCTAGGGGCTGGCTGCTGTGTCCCTGGCAGCAGGAGGTGCCAGCAGAGCCCCAGGGCAGGGAGCCTTGTGCTGTGCTGGAGAGAGGGGCTGGCATGGGGGCTGCAGGCAGCCTGGGGTAGGGAAGCTCTGGGATACAGGAACAAGAGGCACAGAGTGTCCCTGTCCTCTGTGTCTGTATGCCACTGGGGCCAGTTCCAGCTTGGAGCCTGGTGGGGCACCTGACACACATGGCCCTGTCCCCTGGAGCTGCTGTGCCCACAGTGTGGCTGGGGCTGTGGGGTGAGTGCCCTGCGGGGGGCCACTGCTGTGGGGCCACCCCCAGCCTGGTCTGATCTGCTGGGTGGGCTGGGAGAGGGCAGGGCAGGTGGGGAGAGCTGGAGAGGGGCTGGGCTGGGCTGGAGAGGGTCCGGAGAGGAAAAGGACGTTTGCTGAGCTGGGTGTCCTGGGTTGCATGGCCTGACTGTGAAGAGGCCACAGGGCATTTGTCACGGATTGGTCTCTCACTTTGGCCATTTCCAGCACTAGTCCAACATTGGACATTCACAGGAGTCAGCAAGGGCAGGTTGCTGGGGGTGGCTGCCCAAGCAGGAGGGCTGTGGTGGGCTGAGACACCAAGGGTTGTTTCTGGGTCCATACTGGGGAGACCTTTCCCCATCCTGGAGTGCACCCTGCCCCATGAAGTGCCTGCACATCAGGACCGTGGGACACTTGTGGTTCCTTCAGGATCTGAGGCTGCCCTTTTGGTCTGTTTCCCGAAGCAAGAGCCATGCAGAGATGCGGCAGATCCAGGGCATCTTCTTTGGGGGAAGCTGAAGAGAGGGCTAAAGCAGTGAAGCAGGACTGGGGCGAGCGTGTTCGTGAGGGCTGGTCCCTGCACGTGGTCATTGGCCGCAATGAGCCAGGCTGTTGAGCGTACTCAGCTGCTCCCCGTGTGCCGCGCGACTCCCTCTGGGTCGGGCAGAGCTGCCTTCCAGCTCATCTGCCAACCACCTCCTTGTCTTCTTCCTTGCTTGTCCTGTTTTGTCAGGAACTATCCACCTATTCCGTACAGGAGCAAGAAAGTCCACTGCCTGGCATTGGAATGGATAGACATTGCTGGAAAAGAACCATTGCTCCTTTGCAGGCCTGGCCTTGGAGGCTCCCTTCCTTTCCAGAGAGCAATGCCTGCTCTCCTGAGGATGAGCTTGTCCTCTCCTGGCACTGCTGGAGTGCAGGCATTTAGAAGGGGAGCACCTGACTGTGGAGCAGAGCTGCGGTCCCTGCTGCCTGTGGGGAATGCTCTTTGGCTCCGTGATGTCCTACACTCCTTTTCTCTGCCACTGTTTTCTCCCAGGGAGCCACGCTTGGAGGAAATAAAAGAAGATAAAAGGTAGGAAAGAACAGAATAAAAACAAATAAAGAGAAAAAGAATTGGAATGAAAACAAAGAGAAAAAATTGATAAAAATAAAGAACAGGAAAAGAAAAAAAGGAAAGGTAAAGAAGAAAAAAATGTAAAGAAAAAAGAGAGTAGAAAAATGAAAAAGAAGAAGTGAAAAAGAATAAAAAAAGAAAAAGGGTGGAAAATGGGCTGTGGCATCCCAAGGGCCATGTGTGAAAGGAAATCCCAGAGGGAACCTTTGCTGGCTCCCACTTGCCCCTAGGGGCTGAAATCTTAGGGCTACACACACATCTGCAATGGGGATGATTTTTGTGCCTCACCTCACTTGGAAACACCACACAACACTTAATGATACAGGAATATATATTTAAACAACAACAAAAATAACAATATAATAAACAATATCAAGAAAAATTACAACACTATAATGAAAAATAACAACAATAAAACCAATAACAATATTAACAACAATAAATGCTAATATAAAAGTCTATAAAGAAAAATCCAAATAAGGGGTTATGGCTGCAGTCCCTGGGCCCAGCGCTTCCTGGCAGCAGCCAGGGTGAAGGGGAGCTTGGCCTGCAAGGGAAAAGGAGGCGTGAGCAGGGCCGAGGAGCGGCTCGGGGGCTCCCGTGGAGCAGAGGCTCTTTGGCGGCTGCGCGGGCTCTTTGGCAGCAGCGCTGCCGTCATTGGTGCCCTGGCAGAGGCTTGGCGTGGCCAGCGCAGCCCAGAGGCCGGCAGAGGGGCTGAGGCAGCAGGTGCCCAGGCCTTGGGCGCTCCTGCGCCCTGTGCAGCTCTGCCCCGGCGCCGCGGCCCGCCAGAGCGCCCACACACCTGGGCCAGGCTCCCGCGCGGCTGCTCCCCAAAGGCAGCGCGGAGCAGCGCCAAGGGGCCGGGCACAGCCCCAGCTCTGCCCATGCAGCCGGCAGCAGGGACCATACCTGGGGGCTGCAGCCGGAGCTCTCCCACTCCATGGGCTCCTCATTGTTGCAGCCATCCAGGCCTTGGATGTAGGGAGTCTGCAAGAGAGCAGGAGAGTTTGTGGGGACGGTGATGGTGGCAGCGCTGGCTCTGTGCACGGGGCCTCGTGTCCCCTGCGTGCGCAGGGCAGGCGGTGCACAGAGCCAGGGCGCCAGGCTCAGGCAGCAGCCCCCGAGGCCTTGGCCGCTCCTGGCCCTGGCGCAGCTCTGCCCCAGCACCCAGGCCTGCCAGAGCTCCCTGCCACCTCTCGCAGAGCCAAGCGCCAGCCGTCCCCATGTAGCCTCTCCCTGTGCGCACAGTACCTGCACCGAACTCTCCCAATCCATGGCTTCGACTTCACCTTTTTCCATTTTTTTCACTCTCCTGTGTCTGCAACGGAATGGAATTGTTTACATTTGCAGCCATGAGCGCCAAGTGTCGCGCGGTGGCTTTGGGGCCTCCCCTGGGAGGCATCGCGCAGGCTGCCCTGCAGCCCCGCAGCTCCCCTGCATCTCATGGGCACCACGGGTGGCCCCTGGTGCTGCGTGGCCCTGCTGCTCACCTGGCCTTGCTGCTGCGTGGCCAGCACTGGGGCCACTGTGAGGCGCAGCCCTGGGAAGCATCCGTGTTCCCGTGGCGATAACTGCCCCTCTGGGATGTTCCACTGCTGCGTGGGGGGAGGAGGGCAGCGGCAGGGCCCAGGGGGGGTGCCGTGAGGAAGGGTCTGCGTGTGCTGGACTCCCCCTGGCACTGCTGAGCCTGGCGGCAGAGAGCAGTGCGTGGCCTTGGGCTTGCTGGGTGCCAAGGAGGGCTCCTCACGCAGCCCCATGGTGCTGCTGGCGGCTGCCTGCCCGGAGGCCGGGCTTCCCTTGGGGCTCTGCTTCCACCCCTGCAAGCAGCCTTGAACTCCTTGATCTTCTTCCATGCTCCCCTCCTGCCCTTACAGCCTGATAGACTCGAGAAAGTTTTGTTTTCCATGGTCAAGACGTGTTCCTTGGTAGTGCAATGAGTGAGAAGGGCAGTTGTGCCCTGAGGCCAGGTGTGCGTGTCCTCAGCAGAGCCCTTGTGAGTTGGTGCTGGCCTGGGAGCCCCTGGTGCTGCCGGGCTCCTTCTCTTGTCCTGCCGCGCACCTTGCAGGCGCCATGTGCTGTGGCTGAGAGCAGCCTTGCTGCAGCTCCTGCACTGCTGCCCCTGCCACGGCTTCCTAGGGCTGCAGAAGGCAGAGCAGGCACAAATGTGCCCTCAGCAGCAGCAGGGACCTGCAGCTCCTGCAGCTCTGCTCAGCCCTGCAATAGTCACTTGCTAAAGAAGGTGAGTTCCTGACACTCAGGTCTGAACGGTAAAGCCAGGAGCAGATGGAGCAGGAGATCCCCCTCACGCAGGGGAAAACCCTCCAAAAGCAAGCAGTGCAAGCCCTGCCACCAAAGTGCAGGTGCCCAGAGGAGCATCTTCCTGCTGTCCAAGCTTGCTTGCTGGCATGCTGCAAGGGGCTCCCACTGGACAGAGCAATCTCCACTGGTCGCCAGATCTTAGCATCTCTCATGCCAACAGCAATGTTCTTGGCATCTCTGAAATCACAAGCTCAGAAACAATAACCCTGCTTATCCAGCATTACCTTTTTCTAAGTAAAGACCAAACTTGGTAAATATATTTTAAGTGACTGACTTTCCCAAGTATGGAAAACCTGTGCTGGGCTTGCTGAAGCCAAGGCGCCCTCTCCTTTGACACTGTTGGTGCTGGGAGTGCGATTGCAGGCTGAGTGTTTGGCTCCAGTTTTATCCGCGGTGATGGGCCAGGGATTATAGACCAGAGGGGATTTACCCTCCTCTCCCTCTGCCTCCTCCTTCCCCAAACACAGTCTCAGAATATGGAATTGGGTTGTGTCAAACCCTGGTTGCTTTGGCTCCAGCAGCAATTCAGTGGCACCTCAAGAGTTAATTTATGGCATGAGAGTCTGGCCATGTGTGAGGAGGCCACTTGTCTCTTAGCGGAGGATCTCTAAGTCATGTGCACGTTCCTGTGCTGCTCACGGCGGCATCGGGGAGGCCAGTGCGTAGGGCAGGAGCTGCTCCCTAGGGCAGTGCAGCCCCGTGGCGCAGGGGACAGGGACACTGCGCCCTGGGCACCTGTGCAGAGCAGGGGGGGTCTTTTCTCCCCTTTGGAAGCAGCTTGGGAAACAGCCAGATACAGGGGTGGAAAGCAGGTTTGGTTGAACTTCCCAGCAAGTGAACAAACTCCCAAGAGCTGAGTGCCCAGCTCTAGGTTAGGGGATCAAGTGCAGCACGGGCAGGTACCAGGACACGTAGCCCCTCTTCCCCCGCACACCTCAGCCCCAGCCCAGCGCCCTCCTGCCAGCAGCCCGTGTGCTTGCGGTGCGCTCCGCGAGCCGCCGTGCCGGCCTCTTGTGCAAGCGCTGTGGCCTCCAGGGCCTCCGCTCCAAGGAGCCCCATCTCTATTGAAGCCATGGATGAGAAGCCCTGGGTCCCTGTCCACGTGGACATGCATGGGAAGCCGTTGCTGTCCTTGGACAGCACAGGGACACGCTGCCCTCACCAAGCAGAGTCCCCACAGGGGGCCGCAGCGCCCGCTCCCCACGGCCTCTGCAAGGGGCAGTGTGGGGCTGCTGGAGCAGCGCAGCAAGGTGTGCGGCCAAACGCACCCGTCTGCCAGCCAAGGCAGGCGCCCTCGTGCAGCCTCTCTCTGCACGAGCTCCGGGGCATGGCCTGGTACCAACTGCCGCGACCATGGTCAGGCCAAGCCCGGGATGCAGCTGCCACTCGTTCCTTCCCACCCATTTCAATTGTAGGGTTTTGGTGACATTCTGGAAAAAAAATACTTTTTTGAGGAAATTGGGCTATAAGGGCAGAAGGGGAGCAGGGAAGAAAGATCAAGGCATTCAAGGCTGCTTGCAGGGGTGGAAGCAGAGCCCCAAGTGCAGCCCGGCCTCTGGGCAGGCAGCCGCCAGCAGCGCCATGGGGCTGCGTGAGGAGACCTCCTTGGCACCCAGCAAGCCCAAGGCCACGCACTGCTCTCTGCCGCCAGGCTCAGCAGTGCCAGGGGGAGTCCAGCACACGCAGACCCTTCCTCACGGCGGCCCCCCTGGCCCTGCCGCTGCCCTCCTCCCCCCACGCAGCACTGGAACATCCCAGAGGGGCAGTTATCGCCACGGGAACACGGATGCTTCCCAGGGCTGCGCCTCACAGTGGCCCCAGTGCTGGTCACGCAGCAGCAAGGCCAGGTGAGCAGCAGGGCCGCGCAGCACCAGGGGCCACCCGTGGTGCCCATGAGATGCAGGGGAGCTGCGGGGCTGCAGGGTAGCATGCGTGATGCCTCCCAGGGGAGGCACCAAAGCCACCGTGCGACACGGTGCTCATGGCTGCAAAAGTAAACATTTCCATTCCATTGCAGAGTCAGTAGAGTGAAAAAAATGGAAAAAGATGAAGTTGAAGAGATGGAGTGGGAGAGCTCTGTACAGGTACTGTGCGTGCAGGCAGAGGCTGCGCGGGGATGGTTGGTGCTTGGCTCTGCGAGAGCAGCCGCAGGGCTGGTGGCAGAGGTGGCAGGGAGCTCTGGCAGGCCTGGGTGCTGGGGCAGAGCCAGGGTGCCAGGAGCGGCCAAGGCCTCGGGGGCTGCTGCCTGAGCCTGGTGCCCTGGCTCTGTGCACCGCCTGCCCCGCGCACGCAGGGGACACGAGGCCCCGCGCACAGAGCCAGCGCTGCCACCATGACCGTCCCCACAAGCTCTCCTGCTCTCTTTCAGACTCTGGGAGCCCAAGGCCTGGGCAGCTGCAGTTGCGAGGAGCCCATGGAGTGGGAGAGCTCCAGCTGCAACATCCAGGTATTGCCCCTGGTTCTGGCAGCATCAGGAGAGCTGGGGCTCATCTCGGCCCCTTCCCTCTTTACTCTTTCCGAAATCAGGAAGAGAGGTCCTAGCGACCAAGGAGCGCTGGCTCTGAGTCCTGCCCTGCAAAGGCCTCTTGCTCTCTTGCAGGCTCCATGCATGAATGGGAGCTCCACAGGGGACCATCTTGAGCCAATGGAGTGGCTCAGTTATGGCAGCAGCCAGGTACAGTCCTTGCAGCCACTGGACGCCCTTGTCCTTCCCCTTCCCCACGCACCGTCCCCACCAAGGTCTCCTGCTCTCTTCCAGATTGTGGGGAGCAGCAGCCTGGTCGGCTGCAGCCAAGAAGAGTCCATGGATTGGGAGAGCTCCGGCTGCAGCCCCCAGGTATGGTCCCTGCTGCCGGCTGCACGGGCAGAGCTGGGGCTGTGCCCGGCCCCTTGGCGCTGCTCCGCGCTGCCTTTGGGGAGCAGCCGCGCGGGAGCCTGGCCCAGGTGTGCGGGCGCTCTGGCGGGCCGCGGCGCCGGGGCAGAGCTGCACAGGGCGCAGGAGCGCCCAAGGCCTGGGCACCTGCTGCCTCAGCCCCTCTGCCGGCCTCTGGGCTGCGCTGGCCACGCCAAGCCTCTGCCAGGGCACCAATGACGGCAGCGCTGCTGCCAAAGAGCCCGCGCAGCCGCCAAAGAGCCTCTGCTCCACGGGAGCCCCCGAGCCGCTCCTCGGCCCTGCTCACGCCTCCTTTTCCCTTGCAGGCCAAGCTCCCCTTCACCCTGGCTGCTGCCAGGAAGCGCTGGGCATGATGACTCCGGCCCTAGAATATTTTGTGGATTTTTATGTATGTAGTTTCACAGTAGTTTTGATTGTTTTTGATATTTTTATATTGTTATTGATATTGTTGTTGTTACTGTTATTAATATTATTGTTGTTATTGTTATTCTTTTTTGTTCTTGTTTAAATATATATTCCTGTATCATTGTTCATGTGTTGCGTGTTTTCTCCAATGGAGTACACGTGCAAAAAGTATCCCCACTGCAGGTGTGTCTGTGGAGCCCCAGGATTTCAGGCACCAGGGGCAGGGGGCGACATTAAAAAGGTCCCTCTGGGACTTCCCTTCACACGTGGCCGTGGGGATGCCCAAAGGGGAAGGAGCCCCAGCCCCACTGTGGGGCAGCTCTCAACTCTCCGGGTGCCGCACACAACGTGTCCCCGCAGGGCCCAAGCCACAGCCAAAGGGAAGCTGTCGCGCCCCAGGGATACAGGGCCTGGAGATGCAGGGCCGAACTCCACGAGCCCCTGGGGGACACAGGGCCCTGCAGGGCTGGGACACGCTCAGGGACTGCATCATGGGGGGCAGTGTCCCTGGAGGCAGCTGGTGCAGAAACGGGCTGCTGCCAGGAAGGGCCCCGTGCTGGGGACCAAGATGGAGGCTGCTCTGTCCCTTGCCAGCCCCAGGAACAGGGATCAGGTCATCAAGGAAGGTCCTGCAGCTCCACGGTGGCTCTGTGAAGGGCCCATTTGCTCTGCTCATACTGTATGACACTCATGTCCTGCCTACAGCCTTTCCCAGCCTTTCCGTGGCCTGAGCTGCCTGCCATTTCTAGCACAAAGAGCTCCAGGAAGGCCCATGCTGAGCACTGCATGTGAGTGCTGGGCCAGAGGAGCTGCCCTTGCCAAGGGGCCCTCCCTGTGCGCAGGGCTCAGAGCGCAGCAAAGCAAGCTGCAAGCTCCCTGCCACGCAGAGAAGGCAGGAGCTGCCAAGAGCAGGGCCCCGCGCTGCAGGCCCGCACGAGGGCAGAGCGTCTCCCACAGCTGCTCTCTGCCCTGCACCAGCTTCCAGAGGCACCTTTGTCCCCAGGGTGCAGCTGGGCCCTGCGTGCAGCAGCCGCCCAGGTGTCCACATGCAGGGGGAAGGTGTCCTTCCCTCAGCACCACAGAGAACACGTTTGCCCCATCCTCTTTACATTCTCCCCTCAGCCAGTTGTACATGTGGAGAAGATCCCCTCTCAATCTTCTCGCTTAGTCTTTCCTCATAAGAGAGATTTTCGAGGCCCTTAATCACACGGTCACCTTCCGTATGGAACTGGTCGGCTCTGGGCTCCTGGCTCTGGAGAACCCGGGAGAGGTGAAACGGCCTCCCAGGCCCTTGGGGCCCTTGCGATGTTGACCAGCTGCGTGGACACAAGAGTCTGGGTCACTGTGGCCATCTGCTGCTGGTCACTCCTCAGTCTGGATGCCAGGAGGAAATTGATGCATGGCATCACACATGCACGGCATGACATATTCAGTCATAGATTATTATAAAAACCTTCATACTGAACTATGGTTGCTCATTCTTTTTCTCTATTCCTTTTCCTTTTTCTTTTCCTTTTCCTTTCTCTTTTACTTTTTCTTCTTTTCCTTTTCCTTTTCCTTTTTCTTTTCCTTGTCCTTTCTCTTTTCCTTTCTCTTTCTCTTTTTCCTATCCTTTTCTCTTTTTTTATTCGTATCCTTTTTTATTGTTTTTCTTTTTTTCTTCCCTTTTTTCCATTACTTCCATTACTCTTCCTTACATTCCTTCCTTTCATTTGTTCCATCACTCCCTGGACACGAAGGGAACCTCTGAAGCCACACCCAGAAAGGAACAATGTTTCTTTGGTAGAAATGTGTATCCATTCCAATGCCAGGCAGTGGAGTTTTTGCGCCCTTCTGGAGTTGGGAATGAGAGTGTGGTGTCTGGCAAAACCAGACATGTAAGGAGGAAGAGGATGTTGTTGGCAAATTGCAGCATATGATGCACATGGACTCAAGTGTAATGTACCAAAGACCTTCTCTTGAGCATCAAATACAAGTTATACACTGTACTGTCCGGGATATAATTCCTTATTTGCAAAAAGCACGTGAAGATGGTTGCTAAATGAGACAACAGTCTAACTGATTACACACAAGGTTATCCCATCACCTATGGATTCGTGGCCTTGCAGATGCCAGTAATCAGCTGGCTCCGTGCCATCTCCAATTAATCCCTGTAGTAAGTTTTGCATGGGAACAGCGAAGGGAGGTCCGGTATAAACTGGTCCTTCAAGGTCATGGGAGAGCGCTGTTCCATCTCAAGCTGCACCGTCTGCCACGGCTCCCCCTGTTTTGTTTAGCCAGGCCGCTGACAAAAGGAGCTGACCTGATTTGGGCTTCAGGCTTTTTCGCTCTTCTCATCTAGGCCTGCATATTTCATGTATATGAGTAATTATATTTATTCATATATATTCACATATATATTCATATCTATTCATACATTAATAATTTTTCATATATGAATAAACATATATATTTCATATACTTTCATATACATTTTCTCATATATATATTTTCATATATGAATTATATTTTTTCATATCTCCATATACATACCCATATATATACACCATATTTATATATGTACAATTGTATTTATTTATATATATTCATATTCATGAACTATATATGTTCATAGTATATATGTTTTACAGTAATTATTATATTTGTCAATATATATAAAACATATATATTCATAATATACATGCTTCATATTAATAATAATATTTATTATTTATTCATATATACATTCTTCCCCTTTTTTATGATTAGTGCTTGTTACACAAAACAAAGCATTACACTTTGTGATACTCAGATTAGATACTAATAAAAACACACATGGATGTGAAATGCATACCATAACCTTCTGACTGTGAAGAATGGTCTAATTAGCCTCAGAATGGTTGCTATTAGTCAATAATTGAGAAAGGTTTCTTTTTTAAAAAAAAAATCCATATGCCATTATTGTCAATTAGAGGGGATGGATCCCATTATGAATGCAGTAAATTTGTGTGAAGGTTATAGGTATTCACTATCTCATCTCATAGGATTCACTCATCACACATAAAAACATCCATAATATTCTATATTGGATATCCATATTAATCATACAGGTTAAAAGCATAAACTACTAATTATATAGGTTGAGATCAATGCACAGAAAAGCATAAACTATTAATTATATAGGTTAAGATCAATGTACATAGCAGAATAAAACTGCAACATCACCACATCTATTCCCTACTGCACCAAATGTTGAAAAATGATTCATGATTCACTCCAACGGCTCATTGGTTTTCGACTCCTGTGCTTGGCTGCAATTCTCCTGTGGCTGTGACTCCTCTGTCGTCAAGTAAGGCTTTACAGTTTTTGCTGGTAACCAGCGAGGACCTGTGCTGTTGCCGTTCAAAGCAGCGTGGCGACCTGGTTCAGGAACGGCACGGCGACCACCCCCAGGCCGCTCGGACCATCAGCTCACTGACACCAGTGTGGTGGACGGCAAATGGCGTTTATTGATGGGTAACAAGGTGTTATATAGCTAAGGTTTACAACGTCACATCCGTCTGCTTACATCATAAACTAACACTATTGGCTATTAGGGGCCCTACCTTTCCGTACAGCACGATATCTTCCGGCCGCAAGACCCTAACTGTCTGCAACATTTCTCCCCTCCCTATGCATAACAAAACTAGCTAAAATATCTTATTCTTACATATTCTTATCTTATTCTAATTACTTATTCTCATTATTATCTTATTCTTATTACTATCTTATTATTATCTTATTGTGATCAATTATTCTAATTATTATCTTACTCTTACTTATTGTCATTATTACCTTATCCTTATTACTTACTCTTATTATTATATTACTCTTACTTATTCTTATTATTATATTATTCTATTCTTATAGTTTATAACAATCTTAAAATTATATATCATAAACTTGACATAAAAACATAAGGCACAAAGTGTAGAAGGTAGGGGATGACAGGTAATACCAGGGTGTAGGAATAGGGTGTACCTTGGGATAACTTGGGGATAATACTGAGTGGATATATTCTTAAAGCCGTTGTCAACATTCCACTAACATGATGTTAACCTTCTCTAGCCGACTCTTGACAAACGGCATGAGCTTATTCAATATACAGGGTCCAAAGATCAGTGTCATCATGATCATTGTGATCGGCCCTATCAAGGTGGATATCAGGGTGGTTAACCACGGCGAACCAGCGAACAAGTTTTCGTACCTGCTGCGTTTGCAACAGGGTTCAATGGGTGCTGGTTGGCAAGGCATGGCACTGAAAATTGGTGGCCCTGTAGTTATTATTGTACTAATTACTCGAGATTGTTCGATCTGTTCAAGTACCCATTTAAAGGGCTGATGTGACTCTACCTGTCCTATAGTGACAAGCTGCAAAATTAAGATAACACAAAGGCATCGCGGCCCCCTCTTGCGGAGGCTGTTTTGTTGTTTTCTGGATTCGGTCAGCGTGGAACTCACGGGCTCGGGCGGGACGCTTGTCACCGGGGCGTCCGATGATCCGGTCCTGTGAACAGAAACTCACAATTTTCATTAGTTTTAATTTGAAGGTCTGGTTTAATAGACTTAAACGGGCACCACTTGACTCTGCCATCTTTCCTGACAGCGACCTTTGGGTCGATCTTGGCATGGGGGGAGCGCTGCCAGCGAGTCCCCCAGCCAAGGGCAGTTTACTGCAACATGGCCTGCCTGGCCACATTTAGAACATGCCATTACGTTGGCTATTGCGGCATGAACAGACACCTGAATTGGGGTCAGATGCTCTTCCTTTGCAACGTGCTTAATCATGTCTGCGATACTTGCCCCCGCCGGCAATGATCGCAGGATTTCTTTGGTTGCCGAATTGCATTGTTGGTGCAAACATTCCGCTACGACCGGGCTTTTTGCCTCTGAGGGCAGGGACAAAGAGTCGACCGCTGCCTGGAGATGATCTACAAATTGTGTAAAACTCTCACTTTCACTTTGCTTTATTGAGGACCATGGTGATGGTCTGCCAACGACTCTACAGGCTGTGCGAATGGCTTCTCTGGCCGCACGAGTAGTTTTCATAACTTCATGGGCCCGCAGGCCATGGGCCTGTGCCTGGGGGGTGATCATTGTTGGATCTGTACCCATTAACCGCTGCAGGCTGGAGCCGTGTAATGGATGATCTGCCCCAGTTACTTGGGCTAAACACTTTGTACAGTTGTCTTCCCATTCTTGTTTGAAAACGATCATCCCTGCTCCATCAAAGATTAGCCTACAAGTTTGCTTTATATCAAACGGGAGCATATCGCCCCTCCCGAAGATACCATCTATGAGGGTTGAGACCATGGCAGAATTAATCCCTTTATCCGCAATTGCTTTAACAATCACTTGTACGTCCTTAGATTTTATCGGCAAGTGGACCCTCGTTCCTGCCTCCTTCACCCGGACTGCGAACGCTAGCGCGGCCGATGGGGCCCAGTCGGCACACGCGATCTTTATTTCCTTCCAGTCCATGAGAGGGGTTTCTTCCCTTTGCAGTTTTTCTTTAATTCGAATGGGAATATTTTGGCTCTTAGTTCTGTTTACCTTCTTTTTCTCCTTCCTTAAGTTTGAATCAGTTGTGAGCCACTCGTCCTGACTAGTGTCTGATCCGGACCCGGAACTCGACTGACTGGTCACTTCCCGGCTCCGGTACCTTTTCGTTGGGCTCCGGCTCCGCCTACTTCCGTCCCGCCTACTTCCGTTGCGGGCGGGCTGTTCCCCCCCTCTTGGCTCGCCCCGCCTTCCACCCGCGGAGGCGCCTTTTGTGAAATGGCCGCTCTGATCGGTCCTCAGCGCCTCGCTCGGGCCTCCCTCACCTGTCCGGTCACCCCCATTGGTTCTCGGCCCCTCGCTCGGGCCTCCCTCACCTGTCCGGTCACCCCCATTGGTCCTCAGCGCCTCGCTCGGGCCTCCCTCACCTGTCCGGTCACCCCCATTGGTCCTCAGCGCCTCGCTCGGGCCTCCCTCACCTGTCCGGTCACCCCCATTGGTTCTCGGCCCCTCGCTCGTGTGTCCCTCACCTGTCCGGTCACCCCCATTGGTTCTCGGCCCCTCGCTCGGGCCTCCCTCACCTGTCCGGTCACTCCCATTGGTTCTCGGCCCCTCGCTCGGGCCTCCCTCACCTGTCCGGTCACCCCCATTGGTTCTCGACCCCTCGCTCGGGCCTCCCTCACCTGTCCGGTCACTCCCATTGGTTCTCGGCCCCTCGCTCGGGCCTCCCTCACCTGTCCGGTCACCCCCATTGGTTCTCGGCCCCTCACTCGCGCTTCCCTCACCTGTCCGGTCACCCCCATTGGTTCTCGGCCCCTCGCTCGCGCCGGGGGCACCCTCGCCCGGCCCTTCCCCTTGCGGCTCGGCGCCATTTTGAGGGGCATAGGGTGGTGGCCTGGCCCAGACGTCCCCAGGCTCTGACTTCTTTTCAATGTTCCTAGCTTCCCCGGCTAGCTCGCTCCAAACAGATTTCGGCTGTTTCTGCTCCTCTGTAAGCGGGACGGGGTTCGGGGATGGAGGGGTGTGTCGCCCTCTTGCAGATCTTTAGGGTCAGCAGAATCACCATCATCTGGGGGGTGTAAAGTCTGTGCGGCCGCCCCGACTCCCATTTTCGGGGTGGCCAACAAACAGTCCCTTACCGCTACCCAGGTCTCCTGCTCTTTTATAGCTTTCTGCAAGGCTTGTACAGCTTTTCCCCAACCCTTAAGGTTTTTCCCACAACCTGAAGAAATCGTCTCCTCGGCTAACGCCTTAGTACATTTGTCCCACACTTTAGGGACACACTTCAGGGACTTCAGAATATCCACCGGCTGGTCTATAACCTTAATTTTTAAAAGCCTCACAACAGCGAGAGTAAAATCTTTTGGCTTACAACCAATCCCCCAATATTTATGTAATTGCGATACGACCTTCACAAGGGCTTCCATCCTCCTTGTTCGTCTGGGAGCGTCCTCCCCACCGGGCTGGTCCACTCGCTCCGGCCGCCGTTCACCCGTCCAGGCGATGATTCCCGGGTTTCGGCACCACTTGTTGCCGTTCAAGCGGCGCGGCGACCTGGTTCAGGAACGGCACGGCGACCACCCCCAGGCCGCTCGGGCCATCAGCTCGCTGACATCAATGTGGTGGACGGCAAATGGCGTTTATTGAGGGGTAACAAGGTGTTATATAGCTAGGTTTACAACGTCACATCCGTCTGCTTACATCATAAACTAAACGCTATTGGCTATTAGGGGCCCTATCTTTCCGTACAGCACGATATCTTCCGGCTGCCGGACCCTAACTATCTGCAACACCCTCCCTTGCCCCTAGGGGCTGGAATCTTAGGACTACACACACACCTCTGCAATGGGGATGATTTCTGTGCTTGACCTCACTTGGAAACACGACACAAAACTTAAGCAATGATACAGGAATATATATTTAAACAATAACAATAAAAAACATTATAATAAACACTAACAACAACAACAATAAAAACAACATCAATAACACTAACAACAAAATTATCAACAATAAGAAGAAGAACAAATATTACTATAAAAGTCTCCAAAGAAAAATCCAAATAAGACGTTATGGCCAGAGTCCTCGGTCCCAGCGCTTCCTGGCAGCAGCCAGGGTGAAGGGGAGCTTGTCCTGCAAGGGAAAAGGAGGCGTGAGCAGGGCCGAGGAGCGGCTCGGGGGCTCCCGTGGAGCAGAGGCTCTTTGGCGGCTGCGCGGGCTCTTTGGCAGCAGCGCTGCCGTCATTGGTGCCCTGGCAGAGGCTCGGCGTGGCCAGCGCAGCCCAGAGGCCGGCAGAGGGGCTGAGGCAGCAGGTGCCCAGGCCTTGGGCGCTCCTGTGCCCTGTGCAGCTCTGCCCCGGCGCCGCGGCCCGCCAGAGCGCCCACACACCTGGGCCAGGCTCCCGCGCGGCTGCTCCCCAAAGGCAGCGCGGAGCAGCGCCAAGGGGCCAGGCACAGCCCCAGCTCTGCCCGTGCAGCCGGCAGCAGGGGCCATACCTGGGGGCTGCAGCCAGAGCTCTCCCACTCCATGGGCTCCTCCGCGCTGCAGCCGACCAGGCCACTGGGGTCCCCAGCCTGGAAGAGAACAGGACACTTTGGTAGGGACAGTGTGTGGAGAGGAGGAAGCACAAGCATATCCAGTGGCTGTGGGTGCTGTACCTGGCTGCTGCCAGAACTGAGCCACTCCATTGGCTCCGGATCCTTCAATGCAGGGCCCTGATCTGTGTGCAGAGCCTGCAAGAGAGAAGGAAGTGTTTCCAGGACAGGTGCCAGAGCAAGGTAAGGCTGGCCCCAGGGTCCCTCTTCCTGCAGCAGGAAGCAGGAAAGCAGGAACGGGCAAGGACCTGCCCCAGGTCTCCCCGTGCAGCGGGGGCACTACCTGGACGCTGCAGGTCGAACTCTCCCATTCCATGGGCTCCTCGATGCTGCAGCCATCCAGGCTCCAGGTGCCAGGAGTCTGGAAAACAGCAGGAGAGCTTGTGGGGACAGTCATGGTGGCAGCGCTGGCTCTGTGCGCGGGGCCTCGTGTCCCCTGCGTGTGCAGGGCAGGCGGTGCACAGAGCCAGGGCGCCAGGCTCAGGCAGCAGCCCCCGAGGCCTTGGCCGCTCCTGGCCCTGGCGCAGCTCTGCCCCAGCACCCAGGCCTGCCAGAGCTCCCTGCCACCTCTGCCAAGAGCCCTGCGGCTGCTCTCGCAGAGCCAAGCACCAGCCGTCCCCGCGCAGCCTCTACCTGCGCGCACAGTACCTGCACCGAGCTCTCCCAATCCATCTCTTCAAATTCACATTGATTCATTTTTTCTCACTCTCCAGCAACTGCAACGGAATGGAATTGTTTACATTTGCAGCCATGAGCACCTAGTGTCGTGCGGTGGCTCTGGGGCCTCCCCTGGGAGGCATCGCGCAGGCTGCCCTGCAGCCCCGCAGCTCCCCTGCATCTTGTGGGCACCACGGGTGGCCCCTGGTGCTGCGCAGCCCTGCTGCTCACCTGGCCTTGCTGCTGCGTGGCCAGCGCTGGGGCCACTGTGAGGCGCAGCCCTGGGAAGCATCCGTGTTCCCGTGGCGATAACTGCCCCTCTGGGATGTTCCACTGCTCCGTGGAGGGAGGAGGGCAGCGGCAGGGCCAGGGGGGCTGCCGTGAGGAAGGGTCTGCCTGTGCTGGACTCCCCCTGGCACTGCTGAGCCTGGCGGCAGAGAGCAGTGCGTGGCCTTGGGCTTGCTGGGGGCCAAGGAGGGCTCCTCACACAGCCCCATGGCGCTGCTGGCGGCTGCCTGCCCAGAGGCCCGGGCTCCCCTTGGGGCTCTGCTTCCACCCCTGCAAGCAGCCTTGAATGCCTGGATCTTCCCTGCTCCCCTCATGCCCTTACAGCCTGATGGACTCAAGAAAGTTTTGTTTTCCATGGTCAAGACATGTTCCTTGGTAGCGCAATGAGCGCGAAGGGCAGTTGTGCCCTGGGGCCAGGCGTGCACGTCCTCAGCAGAGCCCTTCTGAGTTGGTGGAGGCCTGGGAGCCCCTGGTGCTGCTGGGCTCCTTCTCTTGTCCTGCCGTGCACCTTGCAGGCACCATGTGCTGTGGCTGAGAGCAGCCTTGGTGCGGCTCCTGCACTGCTGCCCCTGCCACGGCTTCCTAGGGCTGCAGAGGGCAGAGCAGGCACAAATGTGCCCTCAGCAGCAGCAGGGACCTGCAGCTGCTGCAGCTCTGCCCAGCACTGGGCTACAATGCTCACTTGCTAAGGGAAAGAATTGCCGACTTTCAGGGTAGGACATGAAAGCCGAGGGCTGGTGGCACGGGGAATTGGCGGCAGGCATTTGGCTAATGCCCTGGGAATGCTGGAGGGGCAGTGTGAAGCAGAGCAGTGTTCCCTGCAGGGAGGCGCGAGCAGAGGGCTGGGCAGCGAGCTCAGCCCCGTGGCTGTGAGGGCCAGTGCTGGGAGCCCCCTTGCCTGCGCGCATGACGCCTGCAGAGCCCAGGCGTGCGCAGTGCCCCCGGCGGCAGGAAAGGCGCTGGGAAGCCCTTGCCCCACGCAGGCTGCTTGCAGAGAAGCTGCAGCTTGTCTGCCTCCTGACCTGGGCTCAAGGACCCTTGTGAGCAGTGTGTTTATTCACCGGGCAACTACTGCCCTCTTTCAGGTTGTCTGCTGTTATGCTCCCCTCAGGCTGTCTGAGTTATTGAAATGCAACAAGAGTGCAGGTGGATGCAGAGTAACCCCTGTCAGACAGGGTGTCATGAGTCCACCAATAATGAGGGAGTTGATGGTACATCCCCCTAAAAACACATCCATGGGGATTGAAGCTGAAGCTGAAACAGTGAAGAGATGCACAGGGGGAATCCATATGATTGCCAGAAGTGTTACCCAATGTCGTGAAATCTGCACAAAGAATAATACCAATGGTCAAAGGAAACTTTCTTCTCGGGAGGTGAAGAGAGGTTCTACACTTGGGGATTACGGGTAGGTTGATTTTTAATTGTCTTGGACATATGGAGTTAACTTGACACATTTTGAGGATGCCCTGATGCCTTCCCATGTCCTGCCAATAACGCAAGGGAGGTGGTAAAAAAAGATCATAGAATCATAGAATGCTTAGGGTTGGAAGGGACCGCTAGAGATCATCTAGTCCAACCCCCCTGCACACGCAGGGACACCTAGAGCACGTGGCACAGGGCTGCATCCAAGCGGGTTTTGAAGATCTCCAGAGAAGGAGTCTCCACAACCTCTCTGGGCAGCCTGTTCCAGCGCTCTGTCACCCTCACTGTTAAGAAATTTTTCCTTAAGTTCCAATGGAATTTTTGGTGTTTCAGTTTCCGGCCATTTCCTCTAGTCCTATCAGTGGCCACCACTGAAAAGAGATGTCCTTTTAATTAATCATAGCTAGATTTGCATTACTGGAAGAGTAACCCAAGGATTCCTCTTGATCAAGAGCCTCATTTCATGATAAGAATCTGCATCTCCAGGCCCTGTGTCCCTGGGGTGCGACAGCTTCCCTTTGCCTGTGGCTTGGGCACTGCGGGGACACATTGTGTGCGGCACCCGGAGAGTTGAGAGTTGCCCCGCGCTGGGGCTGGGGCTTCTTCCCCTTTGCTCATCCCCAGGGCCACGTGTGAATGGAAGTCCCAGAGGGACCTTTTTACTGTCGCCCCCTGCCCCTGGTGCCTGAAATCCTGGGGCTCCACAGACACACCTGCAGTGGGGATATTTTTGCACCTGTGCTCGATTGGAAAAAACACGCAACATATGAACAATGATACAGGAATATATATTTAAACAAGAACAAATAAGAATAACAATAACAACAATAACAACAACAGTATTAATAACAGTAACAACAACAATATCAATAACAATATAAAAATATCAAAAACAACCAAAACTACTGAACACAGAAAGACTCCCAAGAATAGTTCAGGAGTCGGACTATTATCCTCTACTATTGATTCATGTGGGTGCTAATGATGCCATGGGGAAAATGAGGGACGTCAAGCAAGACTTCAGAGCCCTAGGGATGGCCATCAAAGGTACAGGTGCCCAGGTGGTGTTCTCCTCCATTCTGCCAACGAGGGGAATGGACTCAAGGAGGAGAAGGCGAATATGGCAGCTAAACAACTGGCTGCGCCGCTGGACCTGGCAACAGGGTTTCGGCTTCTACGACCATGGGTCTCTGTTTGATGACCAACAGCTAGTGGGGAACGATGGTACTCATCTTAGCAAGAGGGGCACACGTCTCTTTGCAAAAAGGCTGGCCAACCTGGTTAGGAGGGCTTTAAACTAGGCAAGAAGGGGGAAGGGGAGTGGCACACTGACGCGGCAAGCGGTACCGCACAGCCCAGGTCAGATGGCGGCCAGCGGGAGTATGGTAGTGGGGAAGTGAGGATAGGAAATGATCACGGAGGGTCCTCTTTCACCCCTCCTGGGAAACCTGTGGCCTCTGTTGCTTCCCTGAAATGCCTGTATACCAATGCGCGAAGCATGGGGAATAAGCAGGATGAACTGGAGATCTGTGTGCGGTCCCAGCGTCATGATCTCATCGGAATCACAGAGACGTGGTGGGATAGCTCGCACGACTGGAGCGCTGCCATGGAAGGCTATGTGCTCTTTAGGAAGGACAGGCTGGGAAGGCGAGGTGGTGGAGTTGCTCTTTATGTGAGAGAGGAACTGGAATGCATGGAGCTCAACCTGGGAGTCGAGGATGAGCGAGTTGAGAGCTTGTGGGTAAGGATTAGAGGGCAGGCTAATGTGGGAGACACTGTGGTGGGTGTCTGCTACCGGCCACCTGACCAGGACGAGGAGGTTGATG
Organism: Tinamus guttatus; assembly: GCF_059628265.1. Classification (NCBI taxonomy): domain Eukaryota; kingdom Metazoa; phylum Chordata; class Aves; order Tinamiformes; family Tinamidae; genus Tinamus; species Tinamus guttatus. Next base: position 740,523 of record NW_028289061.1, on the reverse strand, counting down.
AGGCCTTCTATAGGCAGCTGGATGTTGCCTCACAGTCACAGGCCCTGGTTCTCATGGGGGACTTCAACTACCCCGACATCAACTGGGAGGACAACACAGCCAGGCATAAGCAGTCCTGGAGGTTCCTGCAGAGCGTCGACGATAACTTTTTGACGCAGGTTGTGGAGGAGCCGACGAGGAGAGGTGGGCTACTGGACCTCGTGCTATCAAATAGGGAGGGCCTAGTAGGAGATGTGAAGGTGGGGGGTAGCCTCGGCTGCAGTGACCATGAGTTGGTGGAGTTCAGGATTCAACGAGGAGGAGGCAGGGCTGTAAGTAGCCTTGCGACGATGGACTTCAGGAGGGCCAACTTTAGCCTCTTCAGAGACCTCCTCGGTAGAATCCCATGGGCTAGTGCTCTAGAAGGCAGGGGGGCCCAAGAGAGCTGGTTAGTTTTCAAGCGGCACTTCCTCCACGCCCAGCAGCAGTGCATCCCTGTGTGTAGGAAGGGAGGCAGAGGGGGCAGGCGACCTGCGTGGATGAGCCGGGAGCTTGTGGCAATGCTCAAGCAGAAGGCAGCGGTATACAGAATGTGGAAAAAAGGACAGGCCCCCTGGGAGAAATACAGGAACGTAGTCAGGGAGTGCAGAGATGCGACAAGGAAAGCTAAGGCACGTCTGGAAGGCAAGCTGGCAAGGGACGTTAAAAATAACAAAAAAAAATTCTTCAAATACATTAACAGCAAAAGGAAGATCAGGGAGAACGTGGGTCCGCTGGAGGACGGGATGGGCACCTTGGTTACAAATAACACAGAAAAAGCAGAGTTGCTCAATGCCTTCTTTGCTTCGGTGTTTACCAAGGGCAGCCCTTTAGAGCCCCAGGCCCTAGAGGCAAGAGAAGAAGCGGGTGGAGAGGAAGACTTGCCCTGGGTAGAGGAAGATTGGGTCAGAGAGCACCTAAGGAACCTCGATACCCACAAATCCATGGGCCCTGATGGGATGCACCCCAGAGTGCTGCGGGAGCTGGCAGATGCCATAGCTAAGCCGCTCTCCATCATCTTTGAAAGATCCTGGAGAACGGGGGAGGTGCCGGAAGACTGGAAGAAGGCCAATGTCACGCCAGTCTTCAAAAAAGGCAAGAAGGAGGACCCAGGCAACTACAGGCCAGTCAGCCTCACCTCCGTCCCCGGAAAAGTGATGGAACGGCTCATACTGGCCGTTGTCTCCAGGCACATGGAGGACAAGAAGGTGCTCAAGAGTAGTCAGCATGGATTCACCAAGGGAAAATCTTGCCTGACTAACCTGATAGCCTTCTATGATGAAATGACCGGCTGGATAGACGAGGGGAGAGCGGTGGATGTCGTCTATCTCGACTTCACCAAGGCTTTTGACACCGTCCCTCACAACATCCTCCTGGGCAAGCTCCGGAAGTGTGGGATAGATGAGTGCACAGTGAGATGGATTAGGAACTGGCTGGATGGCAGGGCCCAGAGAGTGGTGATCAGCGGTGCAGAGTCTAGTTGGAGGCCTGTGGCTAGTGGGGTCCCCCAGGGGTCAGTCCTTGGTCCAGTCCTGTTCAATTTATTCATCAATGACCTGGATGAAGGCACAGAGTGCTCCCTCAGCAAGTTTGCTGATGATACCAAACTGGGAGGAGTAGCCGATACCCCAGAGGGCTGTGCTGCCATCCAGAGGGACCTGGACAGACTGGACAACTGGGCGGTGAAAAACCTCATGCAGTTCAACAAGGCCAAGTGCAAGGTCCTGCACCTGGGGAGGAATAACCCCAGACACCAGTACAGGCTGGGGACTGAGCTTGTGGAGAGCAGCTCTGCGGAGAAAGACCTGGGTGTCATGGTGGACGACAAGTTGACCATGAGGCAGCAGTGTGCCCTCGTGGCCAAAAAGGCCAATGGGATCCTGGGCTGCATTAAGAAGAGCATCTCTAGCAGGTCGAGGGAGGTGATCCTGCCCCTCTACTCAGCCCTGGTGAGGCCGCATCTGGAGTACTGTGTCCAGTTCTGGGCTCCACAGTACAAGAGGGATGTGGAGCTGCTGGAGAGAGTCCAGCGCAGGGCCACAAGGATGATCAGGGGCCTGGAACATCTGCCCTATGAGGAGAGGCTGAGGGAGCTGGGCCTGTTCAGCCTGGAGAAGAGAAGGCTGAGAGGGGATCTAATCAGTGTATATAAATACCTCAAGGGAGGGAGTGCAGAGGACGGTCATGGTATCTTTTCAGTGGTGGCCACTGATAGGACTAGAGGAAATGGCCGGAAACTGAAACATCAAAAATTCCATAGGAACTTAAGGAAAAATTTCTTAACAGTGAGGGTGACAGAGCACTGGAACAGGCTGCCCAGAGAGGTTGTGGAGTCTCCTTCTCTGGAGATCTTCAAAACCCGCTTGGATGCAGTCCTGTGCCACGTGCTCTAGGTGTCCCTGCGTATGCAGGGGGGTTGGACTAGATGATCTCTAGAGGTCCCTTCCAACCCTAAGCATTCTATGATTCTATGATTCTATGAAACTACATATATATTTAAACAAGAACGAAAAAGAGTATAACAACAATAGAGAAAGAGAATAACAACAATAACAACAACATTATTAATAACAGTAACAACAACATCAATAACAATATAAAAATATCAAAAACAACTAAAACTACTGTGAAACTATATATATACAAATCCACAAAATAGGCTAGGGCTGGAGTCCTTGTGCTCAGCTCTTCCTGGCAGCAGCCAGAGTGAAGGGGAGCTTGGCCTGCAAGGGAAAAGGAGGCGTGAGCAGGGCCGAGGAGCGGCTCGGGGGCTCCCGTGGAGCAGAGGCTCTTTGGCGGCTGCGCGGGCTCTTTGGCAGCAGCGCTGCCGTCATTGGTGCCCTGGCAGAGGCTTGGCGTGGCCAGCGCAGCCCAGAGGCCGGCAGAGGGGCTGAGGCAGCAGGTGCCCAGGCCTTGGGTGCTCCTGCGCCCTGTGCAGCTCTGCCCCGGCGCCGCGGCCCGCCAGAGCGCCCGCACACCTGGGCCAGGCTCCCGCGCGGCTGCTCCCCAAAGGCAGCGCGAAGCAGCGCCAAGGGGCCGGGCACAGCCCCAGCTCTGCCCGTGCAGCCGGCAGCAGGGGCCAGACCTGGGGGCTGCAGCTGGAGCTCTCCCAGTCCATGGGCTCCTCCGTGCTGCAGCCGACCAGGCCGCTGCTCCCCTTCATCTGGAAGAGAGCAGGAGACACTGGTGGGGATGGTGCATGGGGAAGAGGAAGGATAAGGGCATCCAGGGGCTGCAAGGACTGTACCTGGCTGCTGCCGTAACTGAGCCACTCCATGGGCTCAGGATGGTCCCCTGAAGGCCCCCCATTCATGCATGGAGCCTGCAATGGAGAGGGAGGGCAGGTCACAGAGCGGGAGGTCCCTGGCCTCAGCGCCCCTCTTCCTGCAGCAGGAAGCCGGAAAGTGGGAAGGGGCTGGGACCAGCCCCAGCTCTGCCTGTGCAGACAGCTGCAAGGGCAATACCTGAAGGCCACAGAAGGAGCTTTCCCACTCCATAGGCTCCTCATTGTTGCAGCCATCCAGACCTTGACTTCCCAGAGTCTGGAAGAGAGCAGGGAGTTGTGGGGACGGTGATGGTGGCAGATCTGGCTCTGTGCACGGGGCCTCGTGTCCCCGGTGCGCGTGGGGCAGGCGGTGCACAGAGCCAGGGCGCCAGGCTCAAGCAGCAGCCCCCGAGGTCTTGGCCCCTCCTGGCCCTGGCGCAGCTCTGCCCCAGCACCCAGGCCTGCCAGAGCTCCCTGCCACCTCTGCCACCAGCCCTGCGGCTTCTCTCGCAGAGCCAAGCGCCAGCCGTCCCCGCGCAGCCTCTGCCTGCACGCACAGTACCTGCACAGAGCTCTCCCAATCCATGTCTTCAACGAAGTTATCCATTTTTTTCGTCTCCAGCAACTGCAAGAGAAAAGGAGTCATCGTCATTTGCATCCCTGAGAACAGGGGTCTCTGTCCCAGGAGCCTCTTAGCATCTCCGTGTACGGGAGCAGTTGGGCACAGAGCAGGCAGTGCTGGGCCTGCCCGCAGCAGCCTCCTTGCCCCAGAAGGCCCTTTGGCAGGTGGGGAGCCCAGTGCCAAGTGGAGGAGAGAAAAGGGCAATGTGAGAGGTGTGAGCGCCAAGTGTCGCGCGGTGGCTTTGTGGCCTCCCCTGGGAGGCATCGCACAGGCTGCCCTGCAGCCCCGCAGCTCCCCTGCATCTTGTGGGCACCACGGGTGGCCCCTGGTCCTGTGCGGCCCTGCTGCTCACCTGGCCTTGCTGCTGCGTGGCCAGCACTGGGGCCACTGTGAGGCGCAGCCCTGGGAAGCATCCGTGTTCCCATGGCGATAACTGCCCCTCTGGGATGTTCCACTGCTCCGTGGGGGGAGGAGGGCAGCGGCAGGGGCCAGGGGGGCCACCGTGAGGAAGGGTCTGCGTGTGCTGGACTCCCCTGGCACTGCTGAGCCTGGCGGCAGAGAGCAGTGCGTGGCCTTGGGCTTGCTGGGTGCCAAGGAGGGCTCCTCACGCAGCCCCATGGTGCTGCTGGCGGCTGCCTGCCCGGAGGCCGGGCTCCCCTTGGGGCTCTGCTCCCACCCCTGCAAGCAGCCTTGAACGCCTTGATCTTTCTTCCCTGCTCCCCTCCTGCCCTTGCAGCCCGATGGAGTCAAGAAAGTTTTGTTTTCCATAGTCAAAACGTGTTCCCCCGTAGCGCAATGAGAGCCAAGGGCAGTTGTGCCCTGGGGCCAGGTGTGCGTGTCCTCAGCAGAGCCCTTGTGAGTTGGTGGAGGCCTGGGAGCCCCTGGTGCTGCTGGGCTCCTTCTCTTGTCCTGCCGCGCACCTTGCAGGCGCCATGTGCTGTGGCTGAGAGCAGCCTTGGTGCGGCTCCTGCACTGCTGCCCCTGCCACGGCTTCCTAGGGCTGCAGAGGGCAGAGCAGGCACAAATGTGCCCTCAGCAGCAGCAGGGACCTGCAGGTGATGCAGCTCTGCCCAGCACTGGGCTACAATGCTCACTTGCTAAAGGAGGTGAATTCCTGACATTCAGGGTAGGACATGAAAGCCGAGGGCTGGTGGCATGAGGAATTGTCGGCAGGCATTTGGATGCTGCCCTGGGAATGCTGGAGGGGAAGTGTGAAGCAGAGCAGTGTTCCCTGCAGGGAGGTGTGAGCAGAGGGCTGGGCAGCCAGCTCAGCCCCGTGGCTGTGAGGGCCAGTGCTGGGAGCCCCCTTGCCTGCGCGCATGATGCCTGCAGAGCCCAGGCGTGCGCAGTGCCCCCGCCGGCAGGAAAGGCGCTGGGAAGCCCTTGCCCCACGCAGGCTGCTTGCAGAGAAGCTGCGGCTCGTCTGTCTCGCACCTGGGCCACCAGGGCTGTCTTGGACAGTCCCCTCTCTGGGAAGGTGCTTTGCAGCTGCTTGAAGGGACAGGCTGCCTGGAATCCTGCTGACCCCTGGAGGGGAAGGGGTCTCACCTGCTCCATGGCCTCCATTTAGAGTGATTTTTTAACACTGCAGTACAAGGTCTGGTTGTGGGTGGTTGGGGTGAATGGAGGGGCTCCTGCACGCCTTTGGGCGTGCTCTGCGCATCCTGCTCAGAGCTTTGTCGCATGGATACGAACAGGTGAGCAGAATCTTCCCCTGCTGCTTCTTCACCTTTTCTCCATGCTCTGAAAGTCTGGACGTTCCTGGCAGGATGATAGGTGGGAGCTCTGTTCTTGACTTACTCAGCTTGGATTCTCCCACAGGACTTTTCCTTCCTTCTGGCCTTTCATGGTCCTGCCTTGCATTGCTCCCCTCACTGGGGCTGGGTTCTTTTGCCGCCTGCCTTGCACAATTCTCTGCTGAAGCTGCTGCAGTCAGAGGCCCGGCCAGGCTGCGCAATGGGTACAAATTGCAAAACAGTTTCAATGGGTACAAATTGCAACACAGTTTCAATGTACATATGAGGAAGAGCTTTTTGACTGTTAGGGTGACAGAGCACTGTAAGCGGGTGTCCAGCGAGATTGTGCAGGCTCCTTCTTTGGAGCTCTTCCAAACCCTCCTGGGTGTGATCCTGTGCAACGTGCTGTAGGGGTCCCCGGTTGTGCAGGGAGGGGTTGGACTGATGATCTCGAGAGGTCCCTTCCAACGTCAATCCTTGTGTGACTGTGTGACCTGGGAGCGCTCCGGGGCGCCCAGGGCGGCAGCGATGTTGGAAGGGCAGCGGTGGGGTTTTGTCAGTCCATAAGGCCTCTTCTCCCATGGCACTGAGTTGTTGCCATCAGCAGCTGCAGCAGCTGTGAGACGGCCCTGGGAGGACAGTGGCAGCACCAGTCAGTCTCCCTAGTGCTCCGTGTGGCCGGGTGCAGGCCTCAAACAGAGGGCTCTTTGGCAGGCTCCTCCCGGGAAGAAGATTGGGGTGTCTGGAGGCAGGAGCTGCTTGGCAAACTGCTAGACCACCAGAGGAAAGCGCCTGTGCTCCCTGCAGGCGGGGTTTGCATCGTGGTACATAAGGTCTCGCCGTGGGTGGACACGTCGCTGGAGGCTGCAAGCAGGGCCCAGCTGCACAGCGGTGCCAAGGTGCCCCCAGGCAGGCGGGCGCTGTCTCTGGAAGCTGCTGCCTGGCACAGAGCAGCGCTGGGAGACGCTCTGCCCTCGTGCAGCCCTGCAGTGCAGGGCCCTGCTCTTGGCAACTCCTGCCTCCTCTGCGCGGCAAGGAGCTTGCAGCTTGCTTTGCTGCGCTCTGAGCCCTGCGCACAGGGACGGCCCCTTGGCAAGGGCAGCTCCTCCTGTCCAGTGCTCACATGCAGTGCTCAGCATGGGCCTTCCAGGAGCTCTTTGTGCTGGAAATGGCAGGCGGCTCAGGACAGGGAAAGGCTGGGAAAGGCTATAGGCAGCGCAAGGACACGAGTGTCACACAATTTGACCAGAGTAAATGGCCCTTGCACAGAAAATGCCAGAGTCACCATGGAGCTGCAGGACCTTCCTTGGTGACCTAGTCCCTGTTCCCGAGGCTGCCGAGGGACAGAGCATCCTCCCTCGTGGTCCCCAGCACGGGGCCCTTCCTGGCAGCAGCCCATTTCTGCACCAGCTGCTCTGGGGACACTGCCCCCCGTGACGTGGTCCCTGAGCATGTCCAGCCCTGCAGGGCCCTGTGTCCCCCAGGGGCTCGGGGAGTTGGGCCCTGCATCTCCAGGCCCTGTGTCCCTGGGGTGCGACAGCTTCCCTTTGGCTGTGGCTTGGGCCCTGCGGGGACACGTTGTGTGCGGCACCCGGAGAGTTGAGAGCTGCCCCGCGGTGGGGCTGGGGCTTCCTCCCCTTTGCGCATCCCCAGGGCCACGTGTGAATGGAAGTCCCAGAGGGACCTTTTTACTGTCGCCCCCTGCCCCTGGTGCCTGAAATCCTGGGGCTCCACAGACGCACCTGCAGTGGGGATATTTTTGCACCTGTGCTCGATTGGAAAAAACACGCAACACATGAACAATGATACAGGAATATATATTTAAACAAGAATGAAAAAGAGTATAACAACAATAGAGAAAGAGAATAACAACAATAACAACAACAATATTAATAACAGTAACAACAACATCAATAACAATATAAAAATATAAAAAACAACTAAAACTACTGTGAAACTACATATATAAAAATCCACAAAATAGGCTAGGGCCGGAGTCCATGTGCTCAGCACTTCCGGGCAGCAGCCAGGATGAAGGGGAGCTTGGCCTGCAAGGGAAAAGGAGGCGTGAGCAGGGCCGAGGAGCGGCTCGGGGGCTCCCGTGGAGCAGAGGCTCTTTGGCGGCTGCGCGGGCTCTTTGGCAGCAGCGCTGCCGTCATTGGTGCCCTGGCAGAGGCTTGGCGTGGCCAGCGCAGCCCAGAGGCCGGCAGAGGGGCTGAGGCAGCAGGTGCCCAGGCCTTGGGCGCTCCTGCGCCCTGTGCAGCTCTGCCCCGGCGCCGCGGCCCGCCAGAGCGCCCGCACACCTGGGCCAGGCTCCCGCGCGGCTGCTCCCCAAAGGCAGCGCGGAGCAGCGCCAAGGGGCCGGGCACAGCCCCAGCTCTGCCCGTGCAGCCGGCAGCAGGGGCCATACCTGGGGGCTGCAGCCGGAGCTCTCCCAGTCCATCGGCTCCTCCTGGCTGCAGCCGACCAGGCCCCTGCTCCCCATCATCTGGAAGAGAGCAAGAGACCTTGGTGGGGACGGTGCTTGGGGAAGAAAAAGGAAAAGGGCATCCAGTGGCTGCAAGGACTGTACCTGGCTGCTGCCGTAATCGAGCCACTCCATCGGCTCCGACCCATTCCCTGCCAGCCCCCCATCCATATGTGGAGCCTGTAAGAGAGAAGGAAGAATTTGCAGGACAGGTCACAGAGCTGGGTGGCTCTGGCCTCACGGTTCCTCTTGCAGCAGGAAGCAGGAAAGAGGGAAGGGACCGGGCTGAGCCCCATTTTTCCCTGTTCAGCTGGAAGAAGGGGCAATACCTGGAGACTACAGGTCGACGTCTCCCAATCCATGGGTTCTTCGTCGTTGCAGCCGACAAGATTGCCGGTGCTCGGATTCTGGAAGAGAGCAGGAGAGCTTGTGGGGACAGTCACGGTGGCAGATCTGGCTCTGTGCGCAGGGTCTCATGTCCCCTGTGTGCGCGGGGCAGGCGGTGCACAGAGCCAGGGCACCAGGCTCAGGCAGCAGCCCCCGAGGCCTTGGCCGCTCCTGGCCCTGGCGCAGCTCTGCCCCAGCACCCAGGCCTGCCAGAGCTCCCTGCCACCTCTGCCACCAGCCCTGCGGCTGCTCTCGCAGAGCCAAGCGCCAGCCGTCCCCGCGCAGCCTCTACCTGCGTGCACAGTACCTGCACAGAGCTTTCCCACTCCATTTCCTCAACTTCACATTTGTCCATTTTCTTTCACTTTCCTGAGTCTGCAACGGAATGAAATTGTTTACATTTGCAGCCATGAGCACCAAGTGTCGTGCGGTGGCTTTGTGGCCTCCCCTGGGAGGCATCGCGCAGGCTGCCCTGCAGCCCCGCAGCTCCCCTGCATCTTGTGGGCACCACGGGTGGCCCCTGGTCCTGTGCGGCCCTGCTGCTCACCTGACCTTGCTGCTGCGTGGCCAGCACTGGGGCCACTGTGAGGCGCAGCCCTGGGAAGCATCCGTGTTCCCGTGGCGATAACTGCCCCTCTGGGATGTTCCAGTGCTGCGTGGGGGGAGGAGGGCAGCGGCAGGGGCCAGGGGGGCTGCCGTGAGGAAGGGTCTGCCTGTGCTGGACTCCCCCTGGCACTGCTGAGCCTGGCGGCAGAGAGCAGTGCGTGGCCTTGGGCTTGCTGGGTGCCAAGGAGGGCTCCTCACGCAGCCCCATGGCGCTGCTGGCGGCTGCCTGCCCAGAGGCCGGGCTGCACTTGGGGCTCTGCTTACACCCCTGCAAGCAGCCTTGAACACCTTGATCTTTCTTCCCTGCTCCACTCCTGCCCTTACAGCCCTATTTCCTAAAGAAGATTTTGTTTTCCATGGTCGAGACGTGTTCCTTGGTAGTGCAATGAGCACAAAGGGCAGTTGTGCCCTGGGGCCAGGTGTGCCTGTCCTCAGCAGAGCCCTTGTGAGTTGGTGGTGGCCTGGGAGCCCCTGGTGCTGCTGGGCTCCTTCTCTTGCCCTGCCGCGCACCTTGCAGGCGCCATGTGCTGTGGCTGAGAGCAGCCTTGGTGCGGTTCCTGCACTGCTGCCCCTGCCACGGCCTCCTAGGGCTGCAGAGGGCAGAGCAGGCACAAATGTGCCCTCAGCAGAAGCAGGGACCTGCAGCTGCTGCAGCTCTGCCCAGCACTTGGCTACAATGCTCACTTGCTAACGGAGATAAATTCCTTACACTCAAGTCTGAACGGTAAAGCCAGGAGCAGATGGAGCAGGAGATCCTCCTCACGCAGGGGAAAACCCTCCAAAAGCAAGCAGCGCAATCCCTGCCACCAAAGTGCAGGTGCCCAGAGGAGCATCTTGCTGCTGGCCAAGCTTGCTTGCTGGCATGCCACAAGGGGCTGCTGCTGGAAAGAGAAACCTCCATCCTGGTCCCCAGATCTTGGTATCACTCATTCCAAGTGCAGCCCCACGGCGGAGGGGACAGGGACACTGCGCCCTGGGCACCTGTGCAGAGCAGGGGGGGTCTTTTCTCCCCTTTGGAAGCAGCTTGGGAATCAGCCAGATACAGGGGTGGAAAGCAGGTTTGATTGAACTTCCCAGCAAGTGAACAAACTCCCAAGAGTTGAGTGCTTAGCTCTAGGTTAGGGGATCAAGTGCAGCACGGGCAGGTACCAGGACACGTAGCCCCTCTTTCCCCGCACACCTCAGCCCCAGCCCAGCGCCCTCCTGCCAGCAGCCCGTGTGCTTGCGGTGCGCTCCGCGAGCCGCCGTGCCGGCCTCTTGTGCAAGCGCTGTGGCCTCCAGGGCCTCCGCTCCAAGGAGCCCCATCTCTATTGAAGCCATGGATGAGAAGCCCTGTGTCCCTGTCCACGTGGACGTCCATGGGAAGCCGTTGCTGTCCTTGGACAGCACAGGGACACGCTGCCCTCACCAAACAGAGTCCCCACAGGGGGCCGCAGCACCCGCTCCCCACAGCCTCTGCAAGGGGCAGTGTGGGGCTGCTGGAGCAGCGCAGCAAGGTGTGCGGCCAAACGCACCCGTCTGCCAGCCAAGGCAGGCGCCCTCGCGCAGCCCCTCTCTGCAGGAGCACCGGGGCATGGACTGGTACCAACTGCTGCCACCATGGTCAGGCCAAGCACGGGATGCAGCTGCCACTCGTTCCTTCCCACCCATTTCAATTGCAGGGTTTTGGTGACATTTCAGTGGAAAACAAACCTGGTGTAAATGTTTTTTGTGGAGCTTAACAATCTCTTTGCAAAGTTCCTCATTCCTTGAGCTTAAAAGAGCCAGGTTATTAACCACCATAGCAGCATTTCTAACCAAAACACTACGACTTAAGCAGGCCAGGAGTGCCAGGAGCTGCTGTCACTCTAACCCATTCCTGGCGCCCAACGCAGGGCTGGGACCGGCCAGGTGATGCCTTGAACTGCAGCTGCCCCCTCTTGAGAAGCAGGTGGAGGTGTTTAGGATATTCACCAAACTTCAGCTGCTGGCAGTTAAGAAATGATGAGTTATGTGTGAAACTTATGCATTGATTCTTGGACAAAAGCATCTTGCAGCAGTTTGAAGGAGGGTGATCCAGTGTAGAAGAGACATGGTGTTATTGGAGTAAGTCCAGCTAAGGGCCCCTTAGATGACTAGGGGACTGGAGCCTCTCTCATATGAGGTGTAGCTGAGGGAGCTGGGGCTGCATAGCCTGGAGAAGAGAGGACGGAGGAGAGTTTTATCAATGTGCTTAAGTATCCAAAGGGAGGCTGTGATAAGGACAGGTCCAGATTTTTTTCAGTGATGCTCAGTGACAATGATGAAAGGTAATGGGCACAAATTTAAACACAGGAAGGTTTTTCTGAAAATAAGGAAGGTGTCTGAGCATAGGAACAGGCTGCAGAGGAAGGCAGTGGAGTTTCCAGCCCTGGCAATACTGAACAGGTGTCTGGGCAGGGTCTTGGGCCGCCTGCTGGAGGCAGCCCTGTCAGAGCGTGAGGGTGAACAAGGTCTCTGAAGGTCCTTTCCAATCTGAGCCATCCTGGAATGTTTAAAGCTAGAATATATCCTTCATGCAGGCAATGTGGAACTTCACTGTTTCAGAGTGAAACTGATACCTGAGCTCCTGCGTTGGTATTTGTCCAGTGTAAGATGGTTATTGCAAACTATCTTATGATGTTGGCGTTTGCAAATGTTTTGTTCTTTTATTTATTTATTTACTTATTTTTCCTGGCCACGTCTCTCTATGATGTATGCTCTACTCCTTAGAAAACTCCTTATAGTCCATGAAAATGCAAACATTATTTTCTAGGAGTTCTCTGTAACATGACAAGTTCTACATTTTTTTTTTTGCTTTTTTTTTTTTTCCTTACACTGACCAAGAAACCCTGAAGTGTTTTGACTTTTCTTCAGGAGGCCAAGGCAGGATGCCCCACACTGTCTCCTGAGGAGCTCTCAAATCTACTCAAACTGTCTCCTTATGTCCGCTGTGCAGCGTTTGAGGAGCTACTTCCCAAGAAGCATCTTGATATTCCTGACAGAAAACAACATGCCTGCATGTCCCGGATGGAACCTGCCTCAGTGGGTGGATTCACATGCCACACTTGCCACCATGTGCTCTGCTGGTCACTGACTCCTTGAGAGATGTTCTGCAGGTGTCCTCACTACTCCTCTAACTGCATCAGGGGGGAAAGGAAACAACGGAATCCTACCAAGCACTTAACCTGAGCAAAATCTGGGTCTCCTGGAAGTCAGGACATTGAACAGCTTCGGCATAAGGTCTTCTGCTGTGCTGGAGAAGCAGATGGTGCCTACAGTGATGATCTGGAAATCACAAGAGCACTAGGACCTGCCATAGTCCCTGTTCCCCAAGGGGCTGAGGGACAGAGCAGCCTCCATCGTAGTCCCCAGCACGGGGCCCTTCCTGGCAGCAGCCCATTTCTGCACCAGCTGCCTCCAGGGACACTGCCCCCCGTGACGTGGTCCCTGAGCGTGTCCCAGCCCTGCAGGGGCCTCTGTCCCCCAGGGGCTCGTGGAGCTCAGCCCTGCATCTCCAGGCCCCGTGTCCCTGGGGCGCGACAGCTTCCCTTTGGCTGTAGCTTGGGCCCTGTAGGGACACATTGTGTGCGGCACCCGGAGAGTTGAGAGCTGCCCCGTGGTGGGGCTGGGGCTTCTTCCCCTTTGGGCATCCTGTGGGACACGTGTGCAGGTCAGGTGAAGGAAGGCCCTACACTTAGGGATTAATAGCAGGTTGATTTTTAATTGTCCTTGGTATAAGAATCTTATTTGACACATTTTCAGGATGCCCTGAGGCCTTCCCAAATCTCGTACACAGAATTGCTAGCATCATACATGAGGGAAGCACTACTTGTACGTGTTAAATGCTAGGACATTTCTTCCTGAATGTTCAGGGGATTCTCATCCTTGCAAGCAGTTTCCTTTAGTGCAGGGTGCCGGGTTAAGGGTAAGGAAGGGATTCTCACGGTCCAGCCTTAAGTGTTGGCCAGGTGTCATTCCCAATTCCTGCTCCGCTTATCAGTGCTAGGCCCTGTCATTTATACAATTAGGTGGAAGAAGACACGCCCATGATATGGTCATCCTCATAAGGTGATCCTTCCAGAATCTGCAGACAAGTTCCGTAAGATTCTCTGCTCCCTGCAGCATGAGTGAGTGGCATTGTGCACTGCCAGTGGGTGCCTCTGCAAGACTTTCCAGATTCTTATTTGAGCAGTCCTTGAAAAGTGCATGCAAACTCCAGCATATGTTCTTGCTGCATCAGTGTCTGTGTGTGCCTTTTTGCTTGCCCATTCCATATGTATTGTTGGAGGGAGGTATTTGAGTAGAGCAGGTGGATTACTCTAGGCCTGAAGAGAAAAGTGTATTGTTGACAGAGATTTTATGTGGAATGTGTGGGTGTTGGGGACAGCTTTTTAGTAGGGAAATGCTGCAAAGGGAGATGTAGCTGTGGTGCCCGTGCTGGGAAGGGATGAAAGGAAGCAGGGGCAGTGTTTGGAGGCTTCGCTAAGCATGCAGTGGCTAGCGATTTTAGCTGTGAGGCCTGTCTTTTGTGGGAGGTGATTGAGCAGGGTGACCATGCTGGTAGCAAGGTGTGAGGAGTGTGGTGTAATGGTTGGGAGGGAATGAAGCAGAGCAAGCAGGTGTTGTGAGGCTGCCCTCCTCATAGAGAGTGAAGGCTTTGTTCTGTCAGTCATTTACATGTAAATCCCCCTTGCCAGTGCACATGTGCAGCATGAACAAAGAAATGTGTGAATGAAGCATGCAGCTTCCTGAATTCATGAATGAAGCATGCAGCAACATGAATGAAGGGCAGCATGAATGAAGGACTACCATCTTTACATGTGCTTTGGTGAAATCCTGGCTCCAGAAATGACTTCTCAAGCAAACTCTCTTAAGCAGCTCTGTGGAGGGGAGTTTGGGAGGTCTGCTTGACAACAGGACAGGCACGAGGCAGCAATGTGCCCTTGTGTCAAGGATGGCCAGAGGGATGCTGGCCTGCATGAGGAGGAGTGTTGGCAGCAGGTGGAGGGGGCTGATCGTGCGTCTCAGCTCTGCTCAGGCCACACCTGGACTCTTGTGTGCAGAAATATTGTGGACTGCTCAGGACAAGAGGGACGTGGAACTTGCAGAGTGTGACCAGCTTAGTGCCACAAAGATGATGAAGGAACTGGAGCGTCTATCTTATGAGGAAAGAGTAAGCAATTTTGGCCTGTTTATCCTGGAAAAGACAAGAGTGAGAGGGGAACGTGTCAACAGGTACAATCAGCTGAGGGGAGGATGTAAAAAGGACAGGGCCAAACTCATTCTCAGTGGCACCCAGCAATAGCCCAAGGGCTAAAGAGTACAAATTGCAACACAGTTTCAATGGGTACAAATTGCAACACACTTTCAATGTGCATATGAGGAAGAGCTTTTTGACAGTTAGGGTGACGGAGCACTGGAAGCGGGTGTCCAGCGAGGTTGTGCAGGCTCCCTCTTTGGAGATCTTCCAAACCCTCCTGGGTGTGATCCTGTGCAACGTGCCTAAGGGGTCCCTGCTTGTGCAGGTGGGGTTGGACTGATGATCTCGAGAGGTCCCTTCCAAAGTCAACCCCTGTGTGACTGTATGACTCGGGAGGGCTCCGCGGGCACCCAGGACGGCAGTGATGTTGGAAGGGCAGTGGTGGGGTTTTGTCAGGCCGTCAGGCCTCTTCTCTTGTGGCACCGAGTTGTCACCATGAGCAGCTGGCAGATGGCCCTGCAGACGGCAGAGGGACAGAGTAGCCTCCATCGTGGTCCCCAGCACGGGGCCCTTCCTGGCAGCAGCCCATTTCTGCACCAGCTGCCCCTGGGGACACTGTCCCCCGTGACGTGGTCCCTGAGCATGTCCCAGCCCTGCAGGGGCCTCTGTCCCCCAGGGGCTCGTGGAGTTCGGCCCTGCATCTCCAGGCCCCGTGTCCCTGGGGCGCGACAGCTTCCCTTTGGCTGTGGCTTGGGCCCTGCGGGGACACGTTGTGTGCGGCACCCGGAGAGTTGAGAGCTGCCCGCGGAGGTGCTGGGGCTTCTTCCCCTTTAGGCATCCCCAGGGCCACGCATGAATGGAAGTGCCGGAAGGAATTTTTTGCTGTCTGTACCCTGTGCCTGGTGCACACAGGGCTCCACACAGACACGTGCAGTGTGGATGCCTTTTGTGCCTGAGCTCGCTTGGAAAAAATACGCAACATATGAGCAATGATACAGGAATATATATTTAAACAAGAATAAGAAAGAATAACAAAAACAACAATAACGACAACAATGTCATTAACAGTAACAACAACAATACCAAAAACAATATAAACAATATCAACAACAACCAAAAACTACTGTGACGCTACATAGAAAAAAATCCACAAAAGAGTCCAGGGCCGGAGTCCTCATGCCCAGCGCTTCCAGGCAGCAGCCAGGGTGAAGGGGAGCTTGGTCTGCAAGGGAAAAGGAGGCATCAGCAGGGCCGAGGAGCGGCTCGGGGGCTCCTGTGGAGCAGAGGCTCTTTGGCGGCTGCGCGGGCTCTTTGGCAGCAGCGCTGCCGTCATTGGTGCCCTGGCAGAGGCTTGGCGTGGCCAGCGCAGCCCAGAGGCCGGCAGAGGGGCTGAGGCAGCAGGTGCCCAGGCCTTGGGCGCTCCTGCGCCCTGTGCAGCTCTGCCCCGGCGCCGCGGCCCGCCAGAGCGCCCGCACACCTGGGCCAGGCTCCCGCGCGGCTGCTCCCCAAAGGCAGCGCGAAGCAGCGCCAAGGGGCCGGGCACAGCCCCAGCTCTGCCCGTGCAGCCGGCAGCAGGGGCCATACCTGGGGGCTGCAGCCGGAGCTCTCCCAATCCATGGGCTCCTCTGTGCTGCAGCCGCCCAGGCCGATGTTCCCGATGGTCTGGAAGAGAGCAGGAGACCTTAGTGGGGGATGGTGCATGGAGAAAAGGAAGGACAAGTGCGTGCAAGGCCTGTGGGGGCTGTACCTGGCTGCTGCCATAGCTGAACCACTCCATGGGCTCTGGTTCATTCAGTGCATTGCCCCCAGCTGTGTGCAGAGCCTGCGAGAGAGAAGGAAGCGTTGGCAGAATAGATGCCAGAGTAAGTAATGTCTGGCCCCAGGGTCTGTCTTCCTGCAGCGGGAAGCAGGAAAGCAGGAACGGGCAAGGACCCTCCCCAAGTCTTCTCCAGTAGCTGGGGCAATACCTGGAGGCTGCAGGTAGAACTCTCCCATTCCATGGGCTCCTCATCATTGCAGCCATCCAGACTCCATGTGCCAGGAGGCTGGAAGAGAGCAGGAGAGCTTGATGGGACGTTCACGGTGGCAGTGCTGGCTCTGTGCGCGGGGCCTCGTGTCCCCTGTGCACGGGGCAGGCGGTGCACAGAGCCAGGGCGCCAGGCTCAGGCAGCAGCCCCCGAGGCCTTGGCCGCTCCTGGCCCTGGCGCAGCTCTGCCCCAGCACCCAGGCCTGCCAGAGCTCCCTGCCACCTCTGCCACCAGCCCTGCGGCTGCTCTCGCAGAGGCAAGAGCCAGCCGTCCCCGCACAGCCTCTGCCTGCGGGCACAGTACCTGCACTGAGCTCTCCCAATCCATGTCCTCAACTTCACATTTGTCCATTTTCTTTCACTTTCCTGAGTCTTCAACAGAATGGAATTGTTTACATTTGCAGTCATGAGCACCAAGTGGCGCACGGTGGCTTTGGTGCCTCCCCTGGGAGGCATCGCGCAGGCTGCCCTGCAGCCCCGCAGCTCCCCTGCATCTCATGGGCACCACGGGTGGCCCCTGGTGCTGCGCGGCCCTGCTGCTCACCTGGCCTTGCTGCTGCATGGCCAGCACTGGGGCCACTGTGAGGCGCAGCCCTGGGAAGCATCCGTGTTCCCGTGGCGATAACTGCCCCTCTGGGATGTTCCACTGCTCCATGGGGGGAGGAGGACAGCGGCAGGGACCAGGGGGGCCACCGTGAGGAAGGGTCTGCGTGTGCTGGACTCCACCTGGCACTGATGAGCCTGGCAGCAGAGAGCAGTGCGTGGCCTTGGGCTTGCTGAGTGCCAAGGAGGTCTCCTCACGCAGCCCCATGGTGCTGCTGGCGCCTGCCTGCCCAGAGGCCAGGCTCCATTTGGGGCTCTTCTTCCATCCCTGCAAGCAGCCTTGAGTGCCTTCATCTTTCTTCCCTGCTCCACTCCTGCCCTTACAGCCCTATTTCCTAAAGAAGATTTTGTTTTCCATGGTCGAGACGTGTTCCTTGGTAGTGCAATGAGCACAAAGGGCAGTTGTGCCCTGGGTCCAGGTGTGCATGTCCTCAGCAGAGCCCTTGTGAGTTGGTGGTGGCCTGGGAGCCCCTGGTGCTGCTGGGCTCCTTCTCTTGTCCTGCCATGCACCTTGCCGGCGCCATGTGCTGTGGCTGAGAGCAGCCTTGTTGAGGCTCCTGCACTGCTGCCCCTGCCCCGGCTTTCTAGGGCTGCAGAGGGCAGAGCAGGCACAAATGTGCCCTCAGCAGAAGCAGGGACCTACTGCTGCAGCTCTGCCCAGCACTGGGCTACAATGCTCACTTGCTAACGGAGATGAATTCCTTACACTCAGGTCTGAACGGTAAAGCCAGGAGCAGATGGAGCAGGAGATCCTCCTCACGCAGGGGAAAACCCTCCAAAAGCAAGCAGCGCAATCCCTGCCACCAAAGTGCTGGAGCCCAGAGGAGCATCTTGCTGCTGGCCAAGCTTGCTTGCCGGCATGCCACAAGGGGCTGCTGCTGGACAGAGAAACCTCCATCCTGGTCCCCAGATCTTGGCATCACTCATTCCAACGGAAATGCTCTTGGCATCTCTGACATCACAAGCTCAGAAACAAGAACCCTGCTTATCCAGTGTCACCTTTTTCTAAGTAAAGACCAAACTTCGTAAATATATTTTAAGTGACTGACTTTCCCAAGTATGGAAACCTGTGCTGTGCTTGCTGAAGCCAAGGCACCCTCTCCTTTGACTCTTTTGGTGCTAGGAATGGAATTGCATGCTGAGTGTTTGGGTCCAGTTTTATCCGGGGTGATGGGCCAGGGATTATAGAGCAGAGGGGATTTACCCTCCTCTCCCTCTGCCTCCCCCTTCCCCAAACACAGTCTCAGAATACGGGATTGGGATCGTGTCAAACCCTGGTTGCTTTGGTTCCAACAGCAGTTCAGCGGCACACAAAGAGTTAATTTATGGCATGAGAGTTTGGCCATGTGTGAAGAGGCCACTTGGCTTTTACCGGAGGATCTCTAAGCCGTGCGCCTGTTCCTGTGCTGCTCAGGGCGGCATCAGGGAGGCCGGTGCGCAGGACAGGAGCTGCTCCCTGGGGCAGTGCAGCCCCGCGGTGCAGGGGACAGGGACACTGTGCCCTGGGCACCTGTGTAGAGCAGGGGGGGTCTTTTCTCCCCTTTGGAAGCAGCTTGGGAAACAGCCAAATACAGGGGTGGAAAGCAGGTTTGGTTGAACTTCCCAGCAAGTGAACAAACTCCCAAGAGCTGAGTGCTTAGCTCTAGGTTAGGGGATCAAGTGCAGCACGGGCAGGTACCAGGACACGTAGCCCCTCTTCCCCCGCACACCTCAGCCCCAGCCCAGCGCCCTCCTGCCAGCAGCCCGTGTGCTTGCGGTGCGCTCCGCGAGCCGCCGTGCCGGCCTCTTGTGCAAGCGCTGTGGCCTCCAGGGCCTCCGCTCCAAGGAGCCCCATCTCTATTGAAGCCATGGATGAGAAGCCCTGTGTCCCTGTCCACGTGGACATCCATGGGCAGCCGTTGCTGTCCTTGGACAGCACAGGGACACGCTGCCCTCACCAAACAGAGTCCCCACAGGGGGCCGCAGCACCCGCTCCCCACAGCCTCTGCAAGGGGCAGTGTGGGGCTGCTGGAGCAGCGCAGCAAGGTGTGCGGCCAAACGCACCCGTCTGCCAGCCAAGGCAGGCGCCCTCGCGCAGCCCCTCTCTGCAGGAGCACCGGGGCATGGACTGGTACCAACTGCTGCCACCATGGTCAGGCCAAGCACGGGATGCAGCTGCCACTCGTTCCTTCCCACCCATTTCAATTGCAGGGTTTTGGTGACATTTCAGTGGAAAACAAACCTGGTGTAAATGTTTTTTGTGGAGCTTAACAATCTCTTTGCAAAGTTCCTCATTCCTTGAGCTTAAAAGAGCCAGGTTATTAACCACCATAGCAGCATTTCTAACCAAAACACTACGACTTAAGCAGGCCAGGAGTGCCAGGAGCTGCTGTCACTCTAACCCATTCCTGGCACCCAACGCAGGGCTGGGACCGGCCAGGTGATGTCTTGAACTGCAGCTGCCCCTCTTGAGAAGCAGGTGGAGGTGTTTAGGATATTCACCAAACTTCAGCTGCTGACAGTTAAGAAATGATGAGTTATGTGTGAAACTTATGCATTGATTCTTGGACAAAAGCATCTTGCAGCAGTTTGAAGGAGGGTGATCCAGTGTAGAAGAGACATGGTGTTATTGGAGTAAGTCCAGCTAAGGGCCCCTTAGATGATTAGGGGACTGGAGCCTCTCTCATATGAGGTGTAGCTGAGGGAGCTGGGGCTGCATAGCCTGGAGAAGAGAGGACGGAGGAGAGTTTTATCAATGTGCTTAAGTATCCAAAGGGAGGCTGTGATAAGGACAGGTCCAGATTTTTTTCAGTGATGCTCAGTGACAATGATGAAAGGTAATGGGCACAAATTTAAACACAGGAAGGTTTTTCTGAAAATAAGGAAGGTGTCTGAGCATAGGAACAGGCTGCAGAGGAAGGCAGTGGAGTTTCCAGCCCTGGCAATACTGAACAGGTGTCTGGGCAGGGTCTTGGGCCGCCTGCTGGAGGTAGCCCTGTCAGAGCGTGAGGATGAACAAGGTCTCTGAAGGCCCTTTCCAATCTGAGCCATTCTGGAATGTTTAAAGCTAGAATATATCCTTCATGCAGGCAATGTGGAACTTCACTGTTTCAGAGTGAAACTGATACCTGAGCTCCTGCGTTGGTATTTGTCCAGTGTAAGATGGTTATTGCAAACTATCTTATGATGTTGGCGTTTGCAAATGTTTTGTTCTTTTATTTATTTCTTTACTTATTTTTCCTGGCCACGTCTCTCTATGATGTATGCTCTACTCCTTAGAAAACTCCTTATAGTCCATGAAAATGCAAACATTATTTTCTAGGAGTTCTCTGCAACATGACAAATTCTACATTTTTTTTTATTTTTATTTACTTATTGTTTTTTCCTTACACTGACCAAGAAACCCTGAAGTGTTTTGACTTTTCTTTAGGAGGCCAAGGCAGGATGCCCCACACTGTCTCCTGAGGAGCTCTCAAATCGACTCAAACTGTCTCCTTATGTCCGCTGTGCAGCGCTTGAGGAGCTACTTCCCAAGAAGCAGCTTGATATTCCTGACAGAACAGGAAATGCCTGCATGTCCCGGATGGAACCTGCCTCAGTGGGTGGATTCACATGCCACACTTGCCACCATGTGCTCTGCTGGTCACTGACTCCTTGAGAGATGTTCTGCAGGTGTCCTCACTACTCCTCTAACTGCATCAGGGGGGAAAGGAAACATCGGAATCCTACCAAGCACTTAACCTGAGCAAACTCTGTGTCTCCTGGAAGTCAGGACATTGAACAGCTTCAGCATAAGGTCTTCAGCTGTGCTGGAGAAGCAGATGGTGCCTACAGTGATGATCTGGAAATCACAAGAGCACTAGGACCTGCCATAGTCCCTGTTCCCCAAGGGGCTGAGGGACAGAGCAGCCTCCATCGTGGTCCCCAGCACGGGGCCCTTCCTGGCAGCAGCCCATTTCTGCACCAGCTGCCTCCAGGGACACTGCCCCCCGTGACGTGGTCCCTGAGCGTGTCCAGCCCTGCTGGGCCCTGTGTCCCCCAGGGGCTCGTGGAGCTCAGCCCTGCATCTCCAGGCCCAGTGTCCCTGGGGCGCGACAGCTTCCCTTTGGCTGTAGCTTGGGCCCTGTAGGGACACATTGTGTGCGGCACCCGGAGAGTTGAGAGCTGCCCCGTGGTGGGGCTGAGGCTTCTTCCCCTTTGGGCATCCTGTGGGACACGTGTGCAGGTCAGGTGAAGGAAGGCCCTACCCCTAGGGATTAATAGCAGGTTGATTTTTAATTGTCCTTGGTATAAGAATCTTATTTGACACATTTTCAGGATGCCCTGAGGCCTTCCCAAATCCCAGAATTGCTAGCATCATACATGAGGGAAGCACTACTTGTACGTGTTAAATGCTAGGACATTTCTTCCTGAATGTTCAGGGGATTCTCATCCTTGCAAGCAGTTTCCTTTAGTGCAGGGTGCCGGGTTAAGGGTAAGGAAGGGATTCTCACGGTCCAGCCTTAAGTGTTGGCCAGGTGTCATTCCCAATTCCTGCTCCGCTTATCAGTGCTAGGCCCTGTCATTTATACAATTAGGTGGAAGAAGACACGCCCATGATATGGTCATCCTCATAAGGTGATCCTTCCAGAATCTGCAGACAAGTTCCGTAAGATTCTCTGCTCCCTGCAGCATGAGTGAGTGGCATTGTGCACTGCCAGTGGGTGCCTCTGCAAGACTTTCCAGATTCTTATTTGAGCAGTCCTTGAAAAGTGCATGCAAACTCCAGCATATGTTCGTGCTGCATCAGTGTCTGTGTGTGCCTTTTTGCTTGCCCATTCCATATGTATTGTTGGAGGGAGGTATTTGAGTAGGGCAGGTGGATTACTCTAGGCCTGAAGAGAAAAGTGGATTGTTGACAGAGATTTTATGTGGAATGTGTGGGTGTTGGGGACAGCTTTTTAGTAGGGAAATGCTGCAAAGGGAAATGTAGCTGTGGTGCCCGTGCTGGGAAGGGATGAAAGGAAGCAGGGGCAGTGTTTGGAGGCTTCGCTAAGCATGCAGTGGCTAGTGATTTTAGCTGTGAGGCCTGTCTTTTGTGGGAGGTGATTGAGCAGGGTGACCATGCTGGTAGCAAGGTGTGAGGAGTGTGGTGTAATGGTTGGGAGGGAATGAAGCAGAGCAAGCAGGTGTTGTGAGGCTGCCCTCCTCATAGAGAGTGAAGGCTTTGTTCTGTCAGTCATTTACATGTAAATCCCCCTTGCCAGTGCACATGTGCAGCATGAACAAAGAAATGTGTGAATGAAGCATGCAGCTTCCTGAATTCATGAATGAAGCATGCAGCAACATGAATGAAGGGCAGCATGAATGAAGGACTACCATCTTTACATGTGCTTTGGTGAAATCCTGGCTCCAGAAATGACTTCTCAAGCAAACTCTCTTAAGCAGCTCTGTGGAGGGGAGTTTGGGAGGTCTGCTTGACAACAGGACAGGCACGAGGCAGCAATGTGCCCTTGTGTCAAGGATGGCCAGAGGGATGCTGGCCTGCATGAGGAGGAGTGTTGGCAGCAGGTGGAGGGGGCTGATCGTGGCCTTCTCCTCAGCTCTGCTCAGGCCACACCTGGACTCTTGTGTGCAGAAATATTCTGGGCTGCCCAGGACAAGAGGAATGTGGAACTTGCAGAGTGTGACCAGCTTAGTGCCACAAAGATGATGAAGGAACTGGAGCGTCTATCTTATGAGGAAAGAGTAAGCAATTTTGGCCTGTTTATCCTGGAAAAGACAAGAGTGAGAGGGGAACGTATCAACAGGTACAATCGGCTGAGGGGAGGATGTAAAAAGGACAGGGCCAAACTCGTTCTCAGTGGCACCCAGCAATAGCCCAAGGGCTAAAGAGTACAAATTGCAACACAGTTTCAATGGGCGTAAATTGCAACACACTTTCAATGTGCATATGAGGAAGAGCTTTTTGACAGTGCTCAGGTGACCGAGCACTGGAAGCGGGTGTCCAGCGAGGTTGTGCAGGCTCCCTCTTTGGAGCTCTTCCAAACCCTCCTGGGTGTGATCCTGTGCAACGTGCCTAAGGGGTCCCTGCTTGTGCAGGAGGGGGTTGAACTGATGATCTCGAGAGGTCCCTTCCAAAGTCAACCCCTGTGTGACTGTATGACTCGGAAGGGCTCCGCGGGCACCCAGGACGGCAGTGATGTTGGAAGGGCAGTGGTGGGGTTTTGTCAGGCCGTAAGGCCTCTTCTCCTGTGGCACCAAGTTGTCCCCATGAGCAGGTGGCAGATGGCCCTGCAGACGGCAGAGGGACAGAGCAGCCTCCATCGTGGTACCCAGCACAGGGTCCTTCCTGTCAGCAGCCCATTTCTGCACCAGCTTCCTCCGGGGACACTGCCCCCCGTGACGTGGTCCCTGAGTGGGTCCAGCCCTGCTGGGCCCTGTGTCCCCCAGGGGCTCGTGGAGTTCGGCCCTGCATCTCCAGGCCCCGTGTCCCTGGGGCGCGACAGCTTCCCTTTGGCTGTGGCTTGGGCCCTGCGGGGACACGTTGTGTGCGGCACCCGGAGAGTTGAGAGCTGCCCCACAGTGGGGCTGGGGCTTCTTCCCCTTTAGGCATCCTGTGGGCCACGTGTGAATGGAAGAGCCGGAAGGAATTTTTTGCTGTTGCTCCCGTGCGCCTGGTGCACACAGGGCTCCACACAGACACGTGCAGTGGGGATGCCTTTTGTGCCTGAGTTTGCTTGGAAAAAAAAAAAGCAACATATGAACAATGATACAGGAATATATATTTAAACAACAACAAAAAAGAACAACAATAACAACAATAACAACAACAATAACGACAACAACAACTGTAACAACAATATCAAAAATAATATAAACAATATCAACAACTAAGAACTACTGTGACACTACAGAGAAAAAAATCCACAAAGAGTCCAGGGCCGGAGTCCTCATGCCCAGCGCTTCCAGGCAGCAGCCAGAGTGAAGGGGAGCTTGGTCTGCAAGGGAAAAGGAGGCATCAGCAGGGCCGAGGAGCGGCTCGGGGGCTCCCATGGAGCAGAGGCTCTTTGGCGGCTGCGCGGGCTCTTTGGCAGCAGCGCTGCCGTCATTGGTGCCCTGGCAGAGGCTTGGCGTGGCCAGCGCAGCCCAGAGGCCGGCAGAGGGGCTGAGGCAGCAGGTGCCCAGGCCTTGGGCGCTCCTGCGCCCTGTGCAGCTCTGCCCCGGTGCCGCGGCCCGCCAGAGCGCCCGCACACCTGGGCCAGGCTCCCGCGCGGCTGCTCCCCAAAGGCAGCGCGGAGCAGCGCCAAGGGGCCGGGCACAGCCCCAGCTCTGCCCGTGCAGCCGGCAGCAGGGGCCATACCTGGGGGCTGCAGCCGGAGCTCTCCCAGTCCATCGGCTCCTCCTGGCTGCAGCCGACCAGGCCCCTGCTCCCCATCATCTAGAAGTGAGCAGCAGACCTTGGTGGGGACGGTGCTTGGGGAAGAAAAAGGAAAAGGGCATCCAGTGGCTGCAAGGACTGTACCTGGCTGCTGCCGTAATCGAGCCACTCCATCGGCTCCGACCCATTCCCTGCCAGCCCCCCATCCATATGTGGAGCCTGTAAGAGAGAAGGAAGAATTTGCAGGACAGGTCACAGAGCTGGGTGGCTCTGGCCTCACGGTTCCTCTTGCAGCAGGAAGCAGGAAAGAGGGAAGGGACCGGGCTGAGCCCCATTTTTCCCTGTTCAGCTGGAAGAAGGGGCAATACCTGGAGACTACAGGTCGACGTCTCCCAATCCATGGGTTCTTCGTCGTTGCAGCCGACAAGATTGCCGGTGCTCGGATTCTGGAAGAGAGCAGGAGAGCTTGTGGGGACAGTCACGGTGGCAGATCTGGCTCTGTGCGCAGGGTCTCATGTCCCCTGCGTGCGCAGGGCAGGCGGTGCACAGAGCCAGGGCGCCAGGCTCAGGCAGCAGCCCCCGAGGCCTTGGCCGCTCCTGGCCCTGGCGCAGCTCTGCCCCAGCACCCAGGCCTGCCAGAGCTCCCTGCCACCTCTGCCACCAGCCCTGCGGCTGCTCTCGCAGAGCCAAGCGCCAGCCGTCCCCGTGCAGCCTCTGCCTGCGTGCACAGTACCTGCACAGAGCTTTCCCACTCCATTTCCTCAACTTCACATTTGTCCATTTTCTTTCACTTTCCTGAGTCTGCAACGGAATGGAAATGTTTACTTTTGCAGCCATGAGCACCAAGTGTCGTGCGGTGGCTTTGGGGCCTCCCCTGGGAGGCATCGCGCAGGCTGCCCTGCAGCCCCGCAGCTCCCCTGCATCTCATGGGCACCACGGGTGGCCCCTGGTGCTGCGCGGCCCTGCTGCTCACCTGGCCTTGCTGCTGCGTGGCCAGCACTGGGGCCACTGTGAGGCGCAGCCCTGGGAAGCATCCGTGTTCCCGTGGCGATAACTGCCCCTCTGGGATGTTCCACTGCTCCGTGGGAGGAAGAGGGCAGCGGCAGGGCCAGGGGGGCCGCTGTGAGGAAGGGTCTGCGTGTGCTGGACTCCCCTGGCACTGCTGAGCCTGGCGGCAGAGAGCAGTGCGTGGCCTTGGGCTTGCTGGGTGCCAAGGAGGGCTCCTCACGCAGCCCCATGGTGCTGCTGGTGGCTGCCTGCCCAGAGGCCGGGCTCCACTTGGGGCTCTGCTTCCATCCCTGCAAACAGCTTTGAATGCCTTCATCTTTCTTCCCTGCTCCACTCCTGCCCTTACAGCCCTATTTCCTAAAGAAGATTTTGTTTTCCATGGTCGAGACGTGTTCCTTGGTAGTGCAATGAGCACGAAGGGCAGTTGTGCCCTGGGTCCAGGTGTGCATGTCCTCAGCAGAGCCCTTGTGAGTTGGTGGTGGCCTGGGAGCCCCTGGTGCTGCTGGGCTCCTTCTCTTGTCCTGCCGTGCACCTTGCAGGCGCCATGTGCTGTGGCTGAGAGCAGCCTTGGTGCGGCTCCTGCACTGCTGCCCCTGCCACGGCTTCCTAGGGCTGCAGAGGGCAGAGCAGGCACAAATGTGCCCTCAGCAGAAGCAGGGACCTGCAGCTGCTGCAGCTCTGCCCAGCACTTGGCTACAATGCTCACTTGCTAACGGAGATAAATTCCTTACACTCAGGTCTGAACGGTAAAGCCAGGAGCAGATGGAGCAGGAGATCCTCCTCACGCAGGGGAAAACCCTCCAAAAGCAAGCAGCGCAATCCCTGCCACCAAAGTGCAGGTGCCCAGAGGAGCATCTTGCTGCTGGCCAAGCTTGCTTGCTGGCATGCCACAAGGGGCTGCTGCTGGACAGAGAAACCTCCATCCTGGTCCCCAGATCTTGGCATCACTCATTCCAACGGAAATGCTCTTGGCATCTCTGACATCACAAGCTCAGAAACAAGAACCCTGCTTATCCAGTGTCACCTTTTTCTAAGTAAAGACCAAACTTCGTAAATATATTTTAAGTGACTGACTTTCCCAAGTATGGAAACCTGTGCTGTGCTTGCTGAAGCCAAGGCACCTTCTCCTTTGACTCTTTTGGTGCTGGGAATGGAATTGCATGCTGAGTGTTTGGGTCCAGTTTTATCCGGGGCGATGGGCCAGGGATTATAGACCAGAGGGGATTTACCCTCCTCTCCCTCTGCCTCCTCCTTCCCCAAACACAGTCTCAGAATACGGGATTGGGATCGTGTCAAACCCTGGTTGCTTTGGTTCCAACAGCAGTTCAGCGGCACACAAAGAGTTAATTTATGGCATGAGAGTTTGGCCATGTGTGAAGAGGCCACTTGGCTTTTACCGGAGGATCTCTAAGCCGTGCGCCTGTTCCTGTGCTGCTCACGGCGGCATCGGGGAGGCCGGTGTGCAGGACAGGAGCTGCTCCCTGGGGCAGTGCAGCCCCGCGGCGCAGGGGACAGGGACACTGCGCCCTGGGCACCTGTGCAGAGCAGGGGGGGTCTTTTCTCCCCTTTGGAAGCAGCTTGGGAAACAGCCAAATACAGGGGTGGAAAGCAGGTTTGGTTGAACTTCCCAGCAAGTGAACAAACTCCCAAGAGCTGAGTGCTTAGCTCTAGGTTAGGGGATCAAGTGCAGCACGGGCAGGTACCAGGACACGTAGCCCCTCTTCCCCCGCACACCTCAGCCCCAGCCCAGCGCCCTCCTGCCAGCAGCCCGTGTGCTTGCGGTGCGCTCCGCGAGCCGCCGTGCCGGCCTCTTGTGCAAGCGCTGTGGCCTCCAGGGCCTCCGCTCCAAGGAGCCCCATCTCTATTGAAGCCATGGATGAGAAGCCCTGTGTCCCTGTCCACGTGGACATCCATGGGAAGCTGTTGCTGTCCTTGGACAGCACAGGGACGTGCTGCCCTCACCAAACAGAGTCCCCACAGGGGGCTGCAGCACCCGCTCCCCACGGCCTCTGGACATTCTGGAAAAAAAATACTTTTTTGAAGAAATTGGGCTATAAGGGCAGGAGGGAAGCAGGAAAAAAAGATCAAGACACTCAAGGCTGCTTGCAGGGGTGGAAGCAGAGCCCCAAGTGGAGCCCAGCCTCTCGGCAGGCAGCCGCCAGCAGCACCATGGGGCTGCGTGAGGAGCCCTCCTTGGCACTCAGCAAGCCCAAGGCCACGCACTGCTCTCTGCCGCCAGGCTCAGCAGTGCCAGGGGGAGTCCAGCACACGCAGACCCTTCCTCACGGCAGCCCCCCTGGCCCCTGCCGCTGTCCTCCTCCCCCCATGGAGCAGTGGAACATCCCAGAGGGGCAGTTATCGCCACGGGAACACGGATGCTTCCCAGGGCTGCGCCTCACAGTGGCCCCAGTGCTGGCCACGCAGCAGCAAGGCCAGGTGAGCAGCAGGGCCGCGCAGCACCAGGGGCCACCCGTGTGCCCACAAGATGCAGGGGAGCTGCGGGGCTCCAGGGCAGCCTGTGCGATGCCTCCCAGGGGAGGCCCCAAAGCCACCGTGCGACACGGTGCTCATGCTGCAAAAGTGAACATTTCCATTCCATTGCAGAATCAGTAGAGTGAAAAAAATGGAAAAAGAAGTAGTTGAAGAGATGGAGTGAGAGAGCTCTGTGCAGGTACTGTGCGTGCAGGCAGAGGCTGTGCGGGGACGGCTGGCGTTTGGCTCTGCGAGAGCAGCCGCAGGGCTGGTGGCAGAGGTGCCAGGGAGCTCTGGCAGGCCTGGGTGCTGGGGCAGAGCTGCGCCAGGGCCAGGAGCGGCCAAGGCCTCGGGGGCTGCTGCCTGAGCCTGGCGCCCTGGCTCTGTGCACCGCCTGCCCCGCGCACGCGGGGGACACGAGGCCCTGTGCACAGAGCCAGCGCTGCCACCATGACCGTCCCCACAAGCTCTCCTGCTCTCTTTCATACTCTGGGAGCCCAAGGCCTGGGCAGCTGCAGTTGTGAGCAGCCCATGGAGTGGGAGAGCTCCAGCTGCAACATCCAGGTATTGCCCCTGCTTCTGGCAGCATCAGGAGATCTGGGGCTCATCTCGGCCCCTTCCCTCTTTACTCTTTCTGAAATCAGGAAGAGAGGTCCTAGGGACCAAGGAGCGCTGGCTCTGGATCCTGCCCTGCAAAGGCCTCTTGCTCTCTTGCAGGCTCCATGCATGAATGGGAGCTCCACAGGGGACCAGCCTGAGGCAATGGAGTGGCTCAGTTATGGCAGCAGCCAGGTACAGTCCTTGCAGCCACTGGACGCCCTTGTCCTTCCCCTTTCGCATGCACCGTCCCCACCAAGGTCTCCTGCTCTCTTCCAGATGATGGGGAGCAGTGGCCTGGTCGGCTGCAGCACAGAGGAGCCCATGGAGTGGGAGAGCTCCGGCTGCAGCCCCCAGGTATGGTCCCTGCTGCCGGCTGCACGGGCAGAGCTGGGGCTGTGCCCGGCCCCTTGGCGCTGCTCCGCGCTGCCTTTGGGGAGCAGCCGCGCGGGAGCCTGGCCCAGGTGTGCGGGCGCTCTGGCGGGCCGCGGCACCGGGGCAGAGCTGCACAGGGCGCAGGAGCGCCCAAGGCCTGGGCACCTGCTGCCTCAGCCCCTCTGCCGGCCTCTGGGCTGCGCTGGCCACGCCAAGCCTCTGCCAGGGCACCAATGACGGCAGCGCTGCTGCCAAAGAGCCCGCGCAGCCGCCAAAGAGCCTCTGCTCCACGGGAGCCCCCGAGCCGCTCCTCGGCCCTGCTCACGCCTCCTTTTCCCTTGCAGGCCAAGCTCCCCTTCATCCTGGCTGCTGCCCGGAAGTGCTGAGCACATGGACTCCGGCCCTAGCCTATTTTGTGGATTTTTATATATGTAGTTTCACAGTAGTTTTGATTGTTTTTGATATTTTATATTGTTATTGATATTGTTGTTGTTACTGTTATTAATATTATTGTTGTTATTGTTATTCTTTTTTGTTCTTGTTTAAATATATATTCCTGTATCATTGTTCATATGTTGCATGTTTTTTCCAATCGAGCACAGGTGCAAAAAGTATTCCCACTGCAGGTGCGTCTGTGGAGCCCCAGAATTTCAGGCACCAGGAGCAGGGGGCGACATTAAAAAGGTCCCTCTGGGACTTCCCTTCACACTTGGCCCTGGGGATGTCCAAAGGGGAAGGAGCCCCAGCCCCACCGCGGGGCTGCTCTCCACTCTCCGGGTGCCACACACAACGTGTCCCCGCAGGGCCCAAGCCACAGCCAAAGGGAAGCTGCCGCACCCCAGGGACACAGGGCCTGGAGATGCAGGGCCGAGCTCCCAGAGTCCCTGGGGGACACAGGGCCCCACAGGGCTGGGACACGCTCAGGGACTGCATCATGGGGGGCAGTGTCCCTGGAGGCAGCTGGTGCAGAAATGGGCTGCTGCCAGGAAGGGCCCCGTGCTGGGGACCACGATGGAGGCTGCTCTGTCCCTTGCCAGCCCCAGGAACAGGGATCAGGTCATCAAGGAAGGTCCTGCAGCTCCACGGTGGCTCTGTGAAGGGCCCATTTGCTCTGCTCATACTGTATGACACTCATGTCCTTGCGCTGCCTACAGCCTTTCCCAGCCTTTCCCTGTCCTGAGCTGCCTGCCATTTCCAGCACAAAGAGCTCCAGGAAGGCCCGTGCTGAGCACTGCATGTGAGCGCTGGGCCAGAGGAGCTGCCCTTGCCAAGGGGCCCTCCCTGTGCGCAGGGCTCAGAGCGCAGCAAAGCAAGCTGCAAGCTCCCTGCCACGCAGAGAAGGCAGGAGCTGCCAAGAGCAGGGCCCCGCGCTGCAGGGCCGCACGAGGGCAGAGCGTCTCCCACAGCTGCTCTCTGCCCTGCACCAGCTTCCAGAGGCACCTTTGTCCCCAGGGTGCAGCTGGGCCCTGCGTGCAGCAGCCGCCCAGGTGTCCACATGCAGGAGGAAGGTGTCCTTCCCTCAGCACCACAGAGAACACGTTTGCCCCATCCTCTTTACATTCTCCCCTCAGCCAGTTGTACATGTGGAGAAGATCCCCTCTCAATCTTCTCGCTTAGTCTTTCCTCATAAGAGAGATTTTCGAGGCCCTTAATCACACGGTCACCTTCCGTATGGAACTGGTCGGCTCTGGGCTCCTGGCTCTGGAGAGCCCGGGAGAGGTGAAACGGCCTCCCAGGCCCTTGGGGCCCTTCCGATGTTGACCAGCTGTGTGGACACAAGAGTCTGGGTCACTGTGGCCATCTGCTGCTGGTCACTCCTCAGTCTGGATGCCAGGAGGAAATTGATGCATGGCATCACACATGCACGGCATGACATATTCAGTCATAGATTATTATAAAAACCTTCATACTGAACTATGGTTGCTCATTCTTTTTCTCTATTCCTTTTCCTTTTCCTTTACCTTTTCCTTTCTCTTTTACTTTTTCTTCTTTTCCTTTTCCTTTTCCTTTTCCTTGTCCTTTCTCTTTTCCTTTCTCTTTCTCTTTTTCCTATTCTTTTCTCTTTTTTTATTCGTATCCTTTTTTATTGTTTTTCTTTTTTTCTTCCTTTTTTTCCATTACTTCCATTGCTCTTCCTTCCATTCCTTCCTTTCATTCGTTCCATCACTCTCTGGACACGAAGGGAGCCTCTGAAGCCACCCCCAGAAAGGAACAATGGTTCTTTTGTAGAAATGTGTATCCATTCCAATGCCAGGCAGTGGAGTTTCTTGCGCCCTTCTGGAGTTGGGAATGAGAGTGTGGTGTCTGGCAAAACCAGACATGTAAGGAGGAAGAGGATGTTGTTGGCAAATTGCAGCATATGATGCACATGGACTCAAGTGTAATGTACCGAAGACCTTCTCTTGAGCATCAAATACAAGTTATACACTGTACTGTCCGGGATATAATTCCTTATTTGCAAAAAGCACGTGAAGATGGTTGCTAAATGAGACAACAGTCTGACTGATTACACACAAGGTTATCCCATCACCTATGGATTCGTGGCCTTGCAGATGCCAGTAATCAGCTGGCTCCGTGCCATCTCCAATTACTCCCTGTAGTAAGTTTTGCATGGGAACAGCGAAGGGAGGTCCAGTATTCACTGGTCCTTCAAGGTCATGGGAGAGCGCTGTTCCATCTCAAGCTGCACCGTCTGCCACGGCTCCCCCTGTTTTGTTTAGCCAGGCCGCTGACAAAAGGAGCTGACCTGATTTGGGCTTCAGGCTTTTTCGCTCTTCTCATCTAGGCCTGCATATTTCATGTATATGAGTAATTATATTTCTTCATATATATTCACATATATATTCATATCTATTCATACATGAATAATTTTTTCATATATGAATAAACATATATATATTTCATATACTTTCATATACATTTTCTCATATATATATTTTCATATATGAATTATATTTTTTCATATATCCATATACATACCCAAATATATATATTATATGTATGTATGCTTCTATGCTTGTATTTATTTATATATATTCATATTCATGAACTATATATGTTCATAGTATATATGTTTTACATTAATTATTATATTTGTCTATATATATAAAACATATATATTCATAATATACACGCTTCATATTAATAATAATATTTATTATTTATTCATATATACATTCTTCTCCTTTTTTATGACTAGTGATTGTTAAAACAAAGCATTACACTTTGTGATAATCAGATTAGATACTAATAAAAACACACATGGATGTGAAATGCATACCATAACCTTCTGACTGTGAAGAATGACCTAATTAGTCTCAGAATGGTTGCTCTTAGTCAATAATTGAGAAAGGTTTCTTTTTAAAAAAAAATCCATATGCCATTATTGTCAATTAGAGGGGATGGATCCCATTATGAATGCAGTATATTTGTGTGAAGGTTGTAGGTATTCACTATCTCATCTTATAGGATTCACTCATCACACATACAAACATCCATAATATTCTATATTGGATATCCATATTAATCATATAGGTTAAAAGCATAAACTACTAATTATATAGGTTGAGATCAATGCACAGAAAAGCATAAACTATTAATTATATAGGTTAAGATCAATGTACATAGCAGAATAAAATTGCAAACATCACCACATCTATTCCCTACTGCACCAAATGTTGAAAAATGATTCATGATTCACTCCAACGGCTCATTGGTTTTCAACTCCTGTGCTTGGCTGCAATTCTCCTGTGGCTGTGACTCCTCTGTCGTCAAGTAAGGCTTTACAGTTTTTGCTGGTAACCAGCGAGGACCTGTGCTGTTGCCGTTCAAACGGCGCGGCGACCTGGTTCAGAGACGGCACGGCGACCACCCCCAGGCCGCTCGGGCCATCAGCTCGCTGACACCAATGTGGTGGACGGCAAATGGCGTTTATTGATGGGTAACAAGGTGTTATATAGCTAAGGGTAACAACGTCACATCCGTCTGCTTACATCATAAACTAAACACTATTGGCTATTAGGGGCCCTACCTTTCCATACAGCACGATATCTTCCGGCCGCCAGACCCTAGCTGTCTGCAACATTTCTCCCCTCCCTATGCATAACAAAACTAGCTAAAATATCTTATTCTTACATATTCTTATCTTATTCTAATTACTTATTCTCATTATTATCTTATTCTTATTACTATCTTATTATTATCTTATTGTGATCAATTATTCTAATTATTTTCTTACTCTTACTTATTGTCATTATTACCTTATCCTTATTACTTACTCTTATTATTATATTACTCTTACTTATTCTTATTATTATATTATTCTATTCTTATAGTTTATAACAATCTTAAAATTATATATCATAAACTTGACATAAAAACATAAGGCACAAAGAAAAAGGCACGTAGAAGGTAGGGGATGACAGGTAATACCGCGGTATAGGAATAGGGTGTACCTTGGGATAACTTGGGGATAATACTGAGTGGATATATTCTTAAAGCCGTTGTCAACATTCCACTAACACGATGTTAACCTTCTCTAGCCGACTCTTGACAAACGGCATGAGCTTATTCAATATACAGGGTCCAAAGATCAGTGTCATCATGATCATTGTGATCGGTCCTATCAGGGTGGATATCAGGGTGGTTAACCACGGTGAACCGGTGAACAAATTTTCGTACCAGCTGCGTTTGGAACAGGGTTCAATGGGTGCTGGTTGGCAAGGCGTGGCACTGAAAATTGGTGGCCCTGTAGTTATTTTTGTACTAATTACTCGAGATTGTTCGATCTGTTCAAGTACCCATTTAAAGAGCTGATGTGACTCTACCTGTCCTATAGTGACAAGCTCCAAAATCAAGATCACGCAAAGGCATCGCGGCCCCCTCTTGCAGAGGCTGTTTTGTTGTTTTCTGGATTCGGTCAGCGTGGAACTCACAGGCTCGGGCGGGACGCCTGTCACCGGGGCGTCCGATGATCCGGTCCTGTGAACAGGAACTCACAATTTTCATTAGTTTTATTTTGAAGGTCTGGTTTAACAGACTTAAGCGGGCACCACTTGACTCTGCCATCTTTCCTGACAGTGACCTTTGGGTCGATCTTGGCATGGGGGGAGCGCTGCCAGCGAGTCCCCCAGCCAAGGGCAGTTTACTGCAACATGGCCTGCCTGGCCACATTTAGAACATGCCATTACGGTGGCTATTGCGGTGTGAACAGACACCTGAATTGGGGTCAGATGCTCTTCCTTTGCAACATGCTTAATCATGTCTGCGATACTTGCCCCCGCCAGCAATGATCGCAGGATTTCTTTGGTTGCCGAATTGCATTGTTGGCGTAAACATTCCGCTACGACCGGGCCTTTTGCCTCTGTGGGCAGGGACGAAGAGTCGACCGCTGCTTGGAGACGATCTACAAATTGTGTAAAGCTCTCACTTTCACTTTGCTTTATTGAGGACCATGGCGGTGGTTTGGCAAGAACTCTACAGGCTGTGCGAATGGCTTCTCTGGCCGCACGAGTAGTTGTCATAACTTATCTTCATGGGCCTGTGCCTGGGGGGTGATCATTGTTGGGTCTGTACCCATTAACCACTCTAGGCTGCAGCCGTGTCATGGATGATCTGCCCCAGTTACCTGGGCTAAACACTTTGTACAGTTGTCTTCCCATTCTTGTTTGAAAACGATCATCCCTGCTCCATCAAAGATTAGCCTACAAGTTTGTTTTATATCGAACGGGAGCATATCATCCCCCCCGAAGATACCATCTATGAGGGTTGAGACCATGGCAGAATTAATCCCTTTATCCGCAATTGCTTTAACAATCGCTTGTACGTCCTTAGATTTTATCGGCAAGTGGACCCTCTGTCCCCTCTCCGTCACCTGGACCGGGAACGCTAGCGCGGCTGATGGGCCCCAGTCGGCACATACGATCTTTATTTCCTTCCAGTCCGTGAGAGGGGTTTCTTCCCTTTGCAGTTTTTCTTTAATTCGAATGGGAATATTTTGGCTCTTAGTTCTGTTTACCTTCTTTTTCTCCTTCCTTAAGTTTGAATCAGTTGTGAGCCGCTCGTCCTCACTAGTGTCTGATCCGGAGCCGGAACTCCACTGACTGGTCACTTCCGGGCTCCGGTACCTTTTCGTTGGGCTCCGGCTCCACCTACTTCCGTCCCGCCTACTTCCGTCCCGCCTACTTCCGTTCCGGGCGGGCTGTTCCCCCCCTCTTGTCTCGCCCCGCCTTCCACCCGCGGAGGCGCCTTTTGTGAAATGGCCGCTCTGATCGGTCCTCAGCGCCTCGCTCGGGCCTCCCTCACCTGTCCGGTCACCCCCATTGGTTCTCGGCCCCTCGCTCGGGCCTCCCTCACCTGTCCGGTCACCCCCATTGGTTCTCGGCCCCTCACTCGCACTTCCCTCACCTGTCCGGTCACCCCCATTGGTTCTCGGCCCCTCGTTCGGGCCTCCCTCACCTGTCCGGTCACTCCCATTGGTTCTCGGCCCCTCGCTCGGGCCTCCCTCACCTGTCCGGTCACCCCCATTGGTTCTCGGCCCCTCGCTCGGGCCTCCCTCACCTGTCCGGTCACCCCCATTGGTTCTCGGCCCCTCGCTCGCGCCGGGGGCACCCTCGCCCGGCCCTTCCCCTTGCGGCTCGGCGCCATTTTGAGGGGCATAGGGTGGTGGCCTGGCCCAGACGTCCCCACGCTCTGACTTCTTTTCAATGTTCCTAGCTTCCTCGGCTAGCTCGCTCCAAACAGATTTCGGCTGTTTCTGCTCCTCTGTAAGCGGGACGGGGTTCGGGGATGGAGGGGATGTGTCGCTCTCTTGCAGATCTTTAGGGTCAGCTGAATCACCATCATCTGGGGGGGTGCAAAGTCTGTGCAGTTGCCCCGACTCCCATTTTCGGGGTGGCCAGCAAACAGTCCCTTACCGCTACCCAGGTCTCCTGCTCTTTTATAGCTTTCTGCAAGGCTTGTACAGCTTTTCCCCAACCCTTAAGGTTTTTCCCACAACCTGAAGACATCATCTCCTCGGCTAATGCCTTAGTACATTTGTCCCACACTTCAGGGACACACTTCAGGGACTTCAGAATATCCACCAGCTGGTCTATAACCTTAATTTTTAAAAGCCTCGCAACAGCGAGAGTAAAATCTTTTGGCTTACAATCAATCCCCCAATGCTTATGTAATTGCGATACGACCTTCACAAGGGCTTCCATCCTCCTTGTTCGTCCGGGAACATCCTCCCCACCGGGCTGATCCACTCGCTCCGGCCGCCGTTCACCCGTCCAGCCGATGATTCCCGGTTTTCAGCACCACTTGTTGCCGTTCAAGCGGCGCGGCGACCTGGTTCAGGAACGGCACGGCGACCACCCCCAGGCCGCTCGGGCCATCAGCTCGCTGACATCAATGTGGTGGACGGCAAATGGCGTTTATTGATGGGTAACAAGGTGTTATATAGCTAAGGTTTACAACGTCACATCCCTCTGCTTACATCATAAACTAAACGCTATTGGCTATTAGGGGCCCTATCTTTCCGTACAGCGCGATATCTTCCGGCTGCCGGACCCTAACTATCTGCAACACCCTCCCTTGCCCCTAGGGGCTGGAATCTTAGGGCTACACACACACCTCTGCAATGGGGATGAGTTCTGTGCTTGACCTCACTTGGAAACACGACACAAAACTTAAACAATGATACAGGAATATATATTTAAACAATAACAATAAAAAAATTATAATAAACACTAACAACAACAACAATAAAAACAATATCAATAACACTAACAACAATATCAACAATATCAAATATTACTATAAAACTCTCCAAAGAAAAATCCAAATAAGACGTTATGGCCGGAGGTCTCGTTCCCAGCGCTTCCTGGCAGCAGCCAGGGTGAAGGGGAGCTTGGCCTGCAAGGGAAAAGGAGGCGTGAGCAGGGCCGAGGAGCGGCTCGGGGGCTCCCATGGAGCAGAGGCTCTTTGGCGGCTGCGCGGGCTCTTTGGCAGCAGCGCTGCCGTCATTGGTGCCCTGGCAGAGGCTTGGCGTGGCCAGCGCAGCCCAGAGGCCGGCAGAGGGGCTGAGGCAGCAGGTGCCCAGGCCTTGGGCGCTCCTGCGCCCTGTGCAGCTCTGCCCCGGCGCCGCGGCCCGCCAGAGCGCCCGCACACCTGGGCCAGGCTCCCGCGCGGCTGCTCCCCAAAGGCAGCGCGGAGCAGCGCCAAGGGGCCGGGCACAGCCCCAGCTCTGCCCGTGCAGCCGGCAGCAGGGGCCATACCTGGGGGCTGCAGCCGGAGCTCTCCCAATCCATGGGCTCCTCCGTGCTGCAGCCGACCAGGCTGTTGCTCCCCACCGTCTGGAAGAGAACAGGAGACCTTGGTGGGGATGGTGCCTGGGGAAGAGGAAGGACACGCGCGTCCAGGGGATGCGGGGGCTGTACCTGGCTGCTGCCATAGCTCAGCCACTCCATTGGTTCCGGCCCATTCCCTGTAGGCCCCCCATGCATATGTGGAGCCTGCAAGAGAGAAGGAGAAATTTGCAGGGCAGGTCTCAGAGCTGGAATGTTCTAACCCAAGGACCCCTCTTCCTGCAGTGGGAAACAGGAAAGCAGGAAGGGGCAAGGCCCAGCCCCAGGTCTCCCCATGTAACCAGCAGCAGTGGCAATACCTGCAAGCCGCAGAAGAAGCTCTCCCACTCCATTGGCTCCTCCTCATTAGTGCAACCACCCAGACCTTGGGTGCCCGGAGCCTGGAATAGAGCAGGAGAGCTTGTGGGGACGGTCATGGTGGCAGCGCTGGCTCTGTGCGCGGGGCCTCATGTCCCCCGCGTGCGCGGGGCAGGCGGTGCACAGAGCCAGGGCGCCAGGCTCAGGCAGCAGCCCCCGAGGCCTTGGCCACTCCTGGCCCTGGCGCAGCTCTGCCCCAGCACCCAGGCCTGCCAGAGCTCCCTGCCACCTCTGCCACCAGCCCTGCGGCTGCTCTCGCAGAGCCAAGCGCCAGCCGTCCCCGCGCAGCCTCTGCCTGCACGCACAGTACCTGCACTGAGCTCTCCCAATCCATGTCCTCAACTTCACATTTCTCCATTTTCTTTCACTTTCCTGAGTCTTCAACAGAATGGAATTGTTTACATTTGCAGTCATGAGCACCAAGTGTCGCGCGGTGGCTTTGGGGCGTCCCCTGGGAGGCATCGTGCAGGCTGCCCTGGAGCCCCGCAGCTCCCCTGCATCTCATGGGTACCACGGGTGGCCCCTGGTGCCGCGCGGCCCTGCTGCTCACCTGGCCTTGCTGCTGCGTGGCCAGCACTGGGGCCACTGTGATGCGCAGCCCTGGGAAGCATCCGTGTTCCCGTGGCAATAACTGCCCCTCTGGGATGTTCCAGTGCTGCGTGGGGGGAGGAGGGCAGCGGCAGGGGCCAGGGGGTCGCCATGAGGAAGGGTCTGCGTGTGCTGGACTCCCCCTGGCACTGCTGATCCTGGCGGCAGAGAGCAGTGCGTGGCCTTGGGCTTGCTGGGTGCCAAGGAGGTCTCCTCACGCAGCCCCATGGCGCTGCTGGCGGCTGCCTGCCCAGAGGCCGGGCTGTACTTGGGGCTCTGCTTCCACCTCTGCAAGCAGCCTTGAATGCCTTCATCTTTCTTCCCTGCTCCACTCCTGCCCTTACAGCCCTATTTCCTAAAGAAGATTTTGTTTTCCATGGTCGAGACGTGTTCCTTGGTAGTGCAATGAGCTCAAAGGGCAGTTGTGCCCTGGGGCCAGGTGTGCATGTCCTCAGCAGAGCCCTTGTGAGTTGGTGGTGGCCTGGGAGCCCCTGGTGCACTGCTGGGCTCCTTCTCTTGTCCTGCCGTGCACCTTGCAGGCGTCATGTGCTGTGGCTGAGAGCCGCCTTGGTGCAGCTCCTGCACTGCTGCCCCTGCCACGGCTTCCTAGGGCTGCAGAGGGCAGAGCAGGCACAAATGTGCCCTCAGCAGCAGCAGGGACCTGCAGCTGCTGCAGCTCTGCCCAGCACTGGGCTACAATGCTCACTTGCTAATGGAGATGAATTCCTTACACTCAGGTCTGAACGGTAAAGCCAGGAGCAGATGGAGCAGGAGATCCTCCTCACGCAGGGGAAAACCCTCCAAAAGCAAGCAGCGCAATCCCTGCCACCAAAGTGCTGGAGCCCAGAGCAGCGTCTTGCTGCTGGCCAAGCTTGCTTGCTGGCATGCCACAAGGGGCTGCTGCTGGACAGAGAAACCTCCATCCTGGTCCCCAGATCTTGGCATCACTCATTCCAACGGAAATGCTCTTGGCATCTCTGACATCACAAGCTCAGAAACAAGAACCCTGCTTATCCAGTGTCACCTTTTTCTAAGTAAAGACCAAACTTCGTAAATATATTTTAAGTGAGTGACTTTCCCAAGTATGGAAACCTGTGCTGTGCTTGCTGAAGCCAAGGCACCTTCTCCTTTGACTCTTTTGGTGCTGGGAATGGAATTGCATGCTGAGTGTTTGGGTCCAGTTTTATCCGGGGCGATGGGCCAGGGATTATAGACCAGAGGGGATTTACCCTCCTCTCCCTCTGCCTCCTCCTTCCCCAAACACAGTCTCAGAATACGGGATTGGGATCGTGTCAAACCCTGGTTGCTTTGGTTCCAACAGCAGTTCAGCGGCACACAAAGAGTTAATTTATGGCATGAGAGTTTGGCCATGTGTGAAGAGGCCACTTGGCTTTTAGCAGAGGATCTCTAAGCCGTGCGCCTGTTCCTGTGCTGCTCACGGCGGCATCGGGGAGGCCGGTGCGCAGGACAGGAGCTGCTCCCTGGGGCAGTGCAGCCCCGCGGCGCAGGGGACAGGGACACTGCGCCCTGGGCACCTGTGCAGAGCAGGGGGGGTCTTTTCTCCCCTTTGGAAGCAGCTTGGGAAACAGCCAAATACAGGGGTGGAAAGCAGGTTTGGTTGAACTTCCCAGCAAGTGAACAAACTCCCAAGAGCTGAGTGCTTAGCTCTAGGTTAGGGGATCAAGTGCAGCACGGGCAGGTACCAGGACACGTAGCCCCTCTTCCCCCGCACACCTCAGCCCCAGCCCAGCGCCCTCCTGCCAGCAGCCCGTGTGCTTGCGGTGCGCTCCGCGAGCCGCCGTGCCGGCCTCTTGTGCAAGCGCTGTGGCCTCCAGGGCCTCCACTCCAAGGAGCCCCATCTCTATTGAAGCCATGGATGAGAAGCCCTGTGTCCCTGTCCACGTGGACATCCATGGGAAGCTGTTGCTGTCCTTGGACAGCACAGGGACGTGCTGCCCTCACCAAACAGAGTCCCCACAGGGGGCTGCAGCACCCGCTCCCCACGGCCTCTGCAAGGGGCAGTGTGGGGCTGCTGGAGCAGCGCAGCAAGGTGTGCGGCCAAACGCACCCGTCTGCCAGCCAAGGCAGGCGCCCTCGCGCAGCCCCTCTCTGCAGGAGCACCGGGGCATGGCCTGGTACCAACTGCCGCCACAATGGCCAGGCCAAGCATGGGATGCAGCTGCCACTCGTTCCTTCCCACCCATTTCAATCGCAGGGTTTTGGTGACATTCCAGAAAAAAAGTACTTTTTTGAGGAAATTGGGCTATAAGGGCAGGAGTGGAGCAGGAAAGAAAGATCAAGACACTCAAGGCTGCTTGCAGGGGTGGAAGCAGAGCCCCAAGGGGAGTCCGGCCTCTGGGCAGGCAGCCGCCAGCAGCGCCATGGGGCTGTGTGAGGAGCCCTCCTTGGCACCCAGCAAGCCCAAGGCCACGCACTGCTCTCTGCCGCCAGGCTCAGCAGTGCCAGGGGGAGTCCAGCACACGCAGACCCTTCCTCACGGCGGCCCCCCTGGCCCCTGCCGCTGCCCTCCTCCCCCCACGCAGCAGTGGAACATCCCAGAGGGGCAGTTATCGCCACGGGAACACGGATGCTTCCCAGGGCTGCGCCTCACAGTGGCCCCAGTGCTGGCCACGCAGCAGCAAGGTCAGGTGAGCAGCAGGGCCGCGCAGCACCAGGGGCCACCCGTGGTGCCCACAAGATGCAGGGGAGCTGCGGGGCTGCAGGGCAGCCTGCGCGATGCCTCCCAGGGGAGGCCACAAAGCCACCGCGCGACACTTGGTGCTCATGGCTGCAAAAATAAACATTTCCATTCCATTGCAGAGTCAGTAGAGTGAAAAAAATGGAAAAAGATGAAGTTGAAGAGATGGAGTGGGAGAGCTCAGTGCAGGTACTGTGCGTGCAGGTAGAGGCTGTGCGGGGACGGCTGGTGCTTGGCTCTGCGAGAGCAGCCGCAGGGCTGGTGACAGAGGTGGTAGGGGGGGTGGCAGGCCTGGGTGCTGCGCCAGGGCCAGGAGCGGCCAAGGCCTCGGGGGCTGCTGCCTGAGCCTGGCGCCCTGGCTCTGTGCACCACCTGCCCCGCGCACGCAGGGGACACGAGGCCCCATGCGCAGAGCCA
This sequence comes from Tinamus guttatus, assembly GCF_059628265.1. Taxonomy (NCBI): domain Eukaryota; kingdom Metazoa; phylum Chordata; class Aves; order Tinamiformes; family Tinamidae; genus Tinamus; species Tinamus guttatus. The sequence goes on along the minus strand of NW_028289061.1, from coordinate 699,394 downwards.
GCGCTGCCACCATGACCGTCCCCACAAGCTCTCCTGCTCTCTTCCAGACTCCGGGAGCCCAAGGCCTGGGCAACTGCAGTTGCGAGGAGCCCATGGAGTGGGAGAGCTCCAGCTGCAACATCCAGGTATTGCCCCAGCTTCTGGTAGCATGAGAAGAGGTGGGGATGGGCCTGGCCCCTTCCCTCTTTCCTATTTCCCAGATGAGGAAGAGAGGTCCTGGGGACCAGGGAGCACCGGCTCTGGGACCTGTCCTGGAAAAGCCTCTTGCTCTCTTGCAGGCTCCATGCATGAATGGGAGCCCCACAGGGGACCAGCCTGAGGCAATGGAGTGGCTCAGTTATGGCAGCAGCCAGGTACAGTCCTTCCAGCCACTGGATGCCCTTGTCCTTCCTCTTCCCACGCACCGTCCCCACCAAGGTCTCCTGCTCTCTTCCAGATGATGGGGAGCAGTGGCCTGGTTGGCTGCAGCACAGAGGAGCCCATGGAGTGGGAGAGCTCCGGCTGCAGCCCCAGGTATGGTCCCTGCTGCCGGCTGCACGGGCAGAGCTGGGGCTGTGCCCGGCCCCTTGGCGCTGCTCCGCGCTGCCTTTGGGGAGCAGCCGCGCGGGAGCCTGGCCCAGGTGTGCGGGCGCTCTGGCGGGCCGCGGCGCCGGGGCAGAGCTGCACAGGGCGCAGGAGCGCCCAAGGCCTGGGCACCTGCTGCCTCAGCCCCTCTGCCGGCCTCTGGGCTGCGCTGGCCATGCCAAGCCTCTGCCAGGGCACCAATGACGGCAGCGCTGCTGCCAAAGAGCCCGCACAGCCGCCAAAGAGCCTCTGCTCCACGGGAGCCCCCGAGCCGCTCCTCGGCCCTGCTCACGCCTCCTTTTCCCTTGCAGGCCAAGCTCCCTTCACTCTGGCTGCTGCCTGGAAGCGCTGGGCATGAGGACTCCGGCCCTGGACTCTTTTGTGGATTTTTTTCTCTGTAGTGTCACAGTAGTTCTTAGTTGTTGATATTGTTTATATTATTTTTGATATTGTTGTTACTGTTTTTGTTGTCGTTATTGTTGTTGTTATTGTTGTTATTGTTGTTCTTTTTTGTTGTTGTTTAAATATATATTCCTGTATCATTGTTCATATGTTGCTTTTTTTTTTTTCCAAGCAAACTCAGGCACAAAAGGCATCCCCACTGCACGTGTCTGTGTGGAGCCCTGTGTGCACCAGGCGCAGGGTACAGGCAGCAAAAAATTCCTTCCGGCACTTCCATTCCCATGTGGCCCTGGGGATGCCTAAAGGGGAAGAAGCCCCAGCCCCACCGCGGGGCAGCTCTCAACTCTCCGGGTGCCGCACACAACGTGTCCCCGCAGGGCCCAAGCCACAGGCAAAGGGAAGCTGTCGCACCCCAGGGACACGGGGCCTGGAGATGCAGGGCCGAACTCCACGAGCCCCTGGGGGACACAGGGCCCTGCAGGGCTGGACCCGCTCAGGGACCACGTCACGGGGGGCAGTGTCCCCGGAGGCAGCTGGTGCAGAAATGGGCTGCTGCCAGGAAGGACCCAGTGCTGGGTACCACGATGGAGGCTGCTCTGTCCCTCTGCCGTCTGCAGGGCCATCTGCCAGCTGCTCATGGTGACAACTCAGTGCCACATGAGAAGAGGCCTGACGGCCTGACAAAACCCCACTGCTGCCCTTCCAACATCGCTGCCGTCCTGGGTGCCTGCGGAGCCCTCCCGAGTCACACAGTCACACAGGGGTCGACATTGGAAGGGACCTCTCGAGATCATCAGTCCAACCCCACCTGCACAAGCAGGGACCCCTTAGGCACGTTGCACAGGATCACACCCAGGAGGGTTTTGAAGAGCTCCAAAGAGGAGCCTGCACAACCTCGCTGGACACCCGCTTCCAGTGCTCCGTCACCCTAACAGGCAAAAAGCTCTTCCTCATATGCACATTGAATGTGTGTAGCAATTTGCATCCATTGAAACTGTGTTGCAATTTGTACTCTTTAGCCCTTGGGCTATTGCTGTGCGCCACTGAGGAGAGTTTGGCCCTGTCCTTTTTACATCCTCCCCTCAGCTGTTTTTACCTCTTGATAAGTTCCCCTCTCACTCTTGTCTTCCCCAGGATAAACAGGCCCAAATCGCTTACTCTTTCCTCATAAGATAGATGCTCCAGTTCCTTCATCATCTTTGTGGCACTAAGCTGGTCGCTCTCTGCAAGTTCCACGTCCCTCTTGTCTTGGGCAGCCCACAATATTTCTGCACACAAGAGTCCAGGTGTGGCCTGAGCAGAGCTGAGGAGAGGGGCACGATCAGCCCCCTCCACCTGCCTCCCAGGTCCTTGGGACCTTCCGATGTTGATCAGTTGAGTGGACACAAGAGTCTGGGTCACTGTGGCCATCTGCTGCTGTTCACTCCTCAGTCTCGATGCCAGAAGGAAATCGATGCACGGCAGTTTCAAGCACATATTCAGTCATAGATTATTATAAAACATTTCATATTGAACTATAGTTGCTCATTCTTTTTCTCTATTCCTTTTCCTTTTCCTCTTCCTTTTCCTTTCCCTTGTCTTTTCTCTTTTCCTTTCTCTTTCTCTTTTTCCTAATCTTTTCTTTTTTTTATTCGTATCCTTTTTTATTGTTTTTCTTTTTTTCTTACTTTTTTCCCATTACTTTCATTACTCTTCCTTCCATTCTTTCCATCACTCTCTGGATACGAAGGGAGCCTCTGAAGCCACACCCAGAAAGGAGCAATGTTTCTTTTGTAGAAATGTGTATCCATTTCAGTGCCAGGCAGTGGAGTTTCATGCTCCCTTAACGGGGGTGGGAATGAGAGTGCAGTGTCTGGCAAAATGACACATGTAAGGAAGAAGAGAAGGAGGTTGTTGGCAGATTGCAGCATATGATGCGCATTGACTCAAGTGTAATGTACCAAAGACCTTCTCTTGAGCATCAAATACAAGTTATATACTGTACTGTCCGGGATATAATTCCTTATTTGCAAAAAGCACGTGAAGATGGTTGCTAAATGACCCAACAGTCTAACTGATTACGCACAAGGTTATCCCATCACCTATGGATTCGTGGCCTTGCAGATGCCAGTAATCAGCTGGCTCCGTGCCATCTCCAATTACTCCCTGTAGTAAGTTTTGCATGGGAACAGCGAAGGGAGGTCCAGTATTCACTGGTCCTTCAAGGTCATGGGAGAGCGCTGTTCCATCTCAAGCTGCACCGTCTGCCACGGCTCCCCCTGTTTTGTTCAGCCAGGCCGCTGACAAAAATGAACTGCCTTGATTTGGGTTCAGGCTTTTGCACTCATCTAGGACTGCGTATTTCATTTACATGAGTAATTAAATTTATTCATATATATTCACATATATATTCATATCTATTCAAATATGATTTCTATATGTGAATATATATATTTTCATATATATATTCTCATATATATATATTTACATATATGAATTGTATATTTTTTCATATCTCCATATACATACACATATATATACACCTTATTTATATATGTACACTTTATTTATATATATTCATATTCATGAACTATATATATTCATAGTATCTGGTTTATATTAATAGTTATATTTATTCATATATTCATAATATATGTTTCATAATAATATTTATTCATAATATATATGTTTATATTAATAATTATGTTTGTCCATATATATAAAACATATATATTCATAATACATGCTTCATGTTAATAATAATATTTATTCAAATACACATTCTTCGCTTTTTTATGATTAGTACTATCTTGTTACACAAAACAAAACATTACAATTTGTGATACTCAGATTAGATACCAATAAAAACACACGGATGTGAAATGCATACCATAACCTTCTGAGTGTGAAGAATGGTCAAATTAGCCTCAGAATGGTTGCTATTAGTCAATAATTGAGAAACGTTTCTTTCTTTCTTTTTTTTTTTTTATCCATATGCCATTATTCACAATTGGAGGGGATGGATCCCATTATGAATCCAGTAAATTTGCGTGAAGGTTATAGGTATACTCATCACGCATACAAACATCCATAATATTCTATATTGCACATCTATATTAATCATACAGGTTAAAAGCATAAACTACTGATTATATAGGTTGAGATCAATGCACATAAAAGCATAAACTATTAATTATATAGGTTAAGATCAATGTACATAACAGAATAAAATCACAAACATCACCACATCTATTCCCTACTGCACCAAATGTTGAAAAATGATTCATGATTCACTCCAATGGCTCATTGGTTTTCGACTCCTGTGCTTGGCTGCAATTCTCCTGTGGCTGTGACTCCTCTGTCGTCAAGTAAGGCTTTACAGTTTTTGCTGGTAACCAGCGAGGACCTGTGGGAAGAAGAACACATGCATATCCCCTTCCCCACGTTATTAGTTCTACAGGGCCGGTCCATCGCGACTCCCCACATTCTTTATACCATACCTTTGGCTGAGCCCCAAATGGAGGGACCCTCCCCAATTGTTGGGCAGCTGCTGTTGCAAATAACTGATGATCAGAATGATTCAAAAAATTAAGTACATGTAATACTTTGTCTAACAGTTCCTGTGGAGTAACACGGTCCATAGGATTCCTTCTTTTTTGTTTATGTGTCATAGCCTTGAGAGTCCCGTGGACACATTCGATAATGGCCTTTCCAGTGACAGAATGCAATATACCACTAACATGTTGTATACCCCAGTGTTGTAGTAAAATAGATATTGTTTGTGAAACATAAGCAAGACCATTATCATTTTTAATTCTTTTCAGAAGGCCCATAGCAGCAAAACATCTTAACCAGCAGCATTTCACATTGTGTGCTTTTTTTCCCGTATGTGCAGAGTCTACCAGACCCCCGAGAAAGTTTCCACGCTAACATGCATAAAACGCCGTCGGCCCCATGTCCATATATGTGTGACATCGCTCTGCTGCAACTCATTAGCTTGTAAACCTCAAGGGTTCACTCCTGTATATGATGATCCTGGTGTAATATGTTGACAGGGCATGCACGGACAATTTCCGTGCCTTGCTTTTGGGACAGAGGAAATTGTTTACGCCATGAAGAGGTCTTTTGATGAAAGAAGTTGTGAGATAATGGGGCTTGCACAAAACTGCACGGCAATACTGCTGCCATTGTCAGTTTGTCTGCCATAGCATTCCCTTCAGTTATTGGTCCTGGTAGAGTAGTATGCAACCGTATATCCATTTTAAAATATAAAGGTACACAATTTTAAAGCAGTGTAGCTAATTTCAGTAGCAAGGGAAAAAGTTGCTTGTTAGTGACCTCTTTTATCATTGCATCTTCAATGTGTTGAGCAATACCTACAACATATGCAGAATCTGCAACAACATTGAGTGGTCCAGGTGAAAGCAATTCAACGGCATGCAAGGCCGATAGTTCAGCAGTTTGTGTGGATCCTTCAAACATTAAAATAGATGATTGCCAGTATAACGAGTCTGTTCGTCTCCATATGACCAAAGCTCTATGTGTTTTCCCTGATCCGTCCAGAAACAATGTGTGTGCACCTTTAATGGGAACAGGAACACATCGGTTCCTTGGCTGCAATGTAATTTGAGAGAGGGAATGTAACAGCTTATGTCGTGGGGTTATATAATGTATCTCATTTAAATAATCAGCCAGAGCACCTTGCGTCCATAAGAATTCCCTATTTAATACCACAAAGTCGTCTTTAGTCAGCCGCAAATAAACAGCACCAGGATAACTACAATAACTACATTGCAAACACATGTATTAGAGTCACTAAACACAGTCTGGTCATAAATTTCACTAATTAGCATGCATTTACACATTGGTCTAAAACACACACATCCTTTCCCTGCATAAGCTAGTGCTGTTTTATTATTACTCTATGGATTGATCTCAAAATGGCACACGCCCTCCTTGGTATCAAGGCAAACTTCGCTCGCCTTAAGGGCATCATCTTCACATTTGAACTCCAGTCCCGATACTAAAACACAGGCTTCTAAATCTACCAATTGCCATTTTTTACCTTTTTTTTTATCAGACACACTTGTCTCCATTCAGTGGTCCGGGGAATGGGGGAGAGAGGCAGACGGGGGTGTTTAGAGCACAGATTCATTGGTGTTAATTTCCAGGGCTACAATGGGATAAACCTTCTCAATGGTGACATCCGCCACTGTCAGTACGTTAGTGATGACTGTGCTGAGGACCTGGTCGTGGGTGAAGGTCACAGGTCTCCACCACGCTTGAAGCTGTTGTTCTTCCTCCAAGCCCTCAGAGCTAAGGTCAAACGGATCATCACTTGGGGGGTCAGCCACCCCCTCATATGCTGGTGCTCACGGTGGTGGTGTTTCTTTCTGGTCAGTCTTATCACTCGGAGGGGCACCCCGCCGCCTTCAGGGTAAGCATCATCTGCCACCAGGTGGTCACACGTTTTACTGCAGCTGCAACACCATCTGCCATCACCTCCTTAAGGCAATTTCCGAGATCTTCCCACACCTCTTGCTGGAATGGGCCTTCTTTCAGAAAGATAGGTACCTTATCCTGGATCCATTCTAACAGAGTTGTTAGGAGTTTCCTGGAGACTTCGCGGTTCTCCTTGCACTTCATGCGCTGCAGCACATGCAGGCTGTGTTTCTGCTCTTGAGACATTCCACCTCCCAGGGTTCCCAGGCCGCTCACATGATGGGTGCACACTGCAGCTCTTTCTGCTCCGTTCTTGGTTCACCTGGACTGTGCTGACGGGTTCAGACTGCGTGAGCTTCCTGCCTGTTCATGCCCCACATTGGGCTCCATTTGCAGTGTATGATGTGCATGGACTCAAGTGTAATGCACCAAGGACCTTTTATTGAGCTTCAGATACAACTTATATACTATACTGTCCCAGATATAATTGCTTATTTGCAAAAAGCACGTGAAGATGGTTGCTACATGAGCCAACAGTATAACCAATTACGCGCAAGATTATCCCATCAGCTATGGATTCGTGACCTTGCAGATGCCGGTAACAAGCTGACTCCATGCCATCTCCAATTAGTCCCTAAAGTAAGTTTTGCATGGGAATAGCGAAGGGAGGACCAGCATACACTGGTCCCTCAAGGTCATGGGAGAGCGCTGTTCCATCTCAAGCTGCACCGTCTGCCACAGCCAATGAGCTGGAAGGCAGCAGTGCCAGGCCCAGCGGGAGTCACGCGGCACATGGGGAGCAGCTGAGTGCGCCCAACAGCCTGGCTTATTGCGGTCAATGACCACCTGCAGGGACCAGCCCTCACGCACATGCTCACCCCAGTCCTGCTTCACTGCTTTAGCCCTCTCTTCGGCTTCTCCCAGAGAAGATGTCCTGCTTCTGCTGCATCTCTGCATGGCTCTTGCTTTGGGAGACAGACCAAGAGGGCAGCCTCAGATCCTGAAGGAACCACAAGTGTCCCGAGCGGGGCATGATGATCACTCCTTCCAGCAGCATGGAACATAGGGATACACTGGGCCTTGGAAGCAAAGCACCAGCACTACCTGACCTGCAGCACCACCAAGGCCAGGGGAAAGGAGGAGAGCAGCTTTGGCACAAACTGAACTCTCTTCAGGCCCCTCAGGCACAACAAAAGGCACCCACCCATATCCTCATCTTCCACAGCTGCAAGGAGCAAGGGCCTCCTTTGGCCCCTTTGCCATATGCAGCAAGCCAGCAGGGCTGCAGCTTCCCAAGCAAGGCCACTGCAGCTCTGCACAGACCATAGCGGGCACTGCGCTCGCACCCGGCAGCAAGCAGTCCTGACGCACAGTGCGAGCAGGCTCCTGCCGGCCTCTTGGCGCAGCTTGCTGAGCACACCTCTATGCTCAAAAAACCTCCTTCTCAGCAAGCATTTGTACACGAAATCTCTATCAACAGCGTTAATCTCTCTACCCTATTATATCGTTCCCTTGTGAAGAGAACAATCCCCTTTCCTTCCAAATGGCCACAAGTGCATGCACAACCCCAAAGGTCTATTTCAAGTCACATAGATATTGGCCCACTTTCCTCCAGGTAACTCCAGAGTCTGTGTTAAAACACGCAATTCAGCTTTCTGAGGTGATGTATTTATGGTCCATGGTCCTTGCTTCTTTCTTCTTTGTTCTCAACATGGAGCTTTTTGTACATTTTCTACAACTAGATATATATAAACCACTCTTTGAATGATAGCCCTTAGATCTTGTCCTCTGATTGCCTTTATCTTAAAGACTTTGCCCCTGCCTTTAATTCCACTCTTCCCGGTGAAACACCACTGGCCACAGGCCTTCAACTAGATTCAGCACCGCTGATAGCAACTCTTTAAGCTTGGCCATTCAGCCACTTCTTGATCGACACACTCTGCGCTTAAGCAAATCAAACTGCCTGAGCTTCCCAGCATCCCTACAACAATGTTACAGGAGGTGATGGGAATGAGAAGCTTATTTCACAGCCCACCTTTTACAAACAGCCCCTTCCCAGGAGCTGCACTCTGCTTGCTTTTGGAGGGCTTTCCTATGCACAAGGGAACACCCGATGGAACTGCGGATATGTCCTGCTCCATCTGCCCTTGGTTTTCCTGCCTTACACAAGGGGTTAGAATTTACCTCCGTTAGCAAGTGAGCATTGTAGCCCAGTGCTGGGCAGAGCTGCAGCAGCTGCAGGTCCCTGCTGCTGCTGAGGGCACATTTGTGCCTGCTCTGCCCTCTGCAGCCCTAGGAAGCCGTGGCAGGGGCAGCAGTGCAGGAGCTGCACCAAGGCTGCTCTCAGCCACAGCACATGGTGCCTGCAAGGTGCATGGCAGGACAAGAGAAGGAGCCCAGCAGCACACCAGGGGCTCCCAGGCCACCACCAACTCACAAGGGCTCTGCTGAGGACATGCACGCCTGGCCCTGGGCAAAACTGCCCTTCGCACTTATTGCACTTCCAAGGAACACGTCTCGATAATGGAAAACAAAACTTTCGCGAGTCCATCAGGCTCTAAGGGTAGGAGGGTAGGAGGGAAGAAAGATCAAGGTGTTCAAGGCTGCTTGCAGGGGTGGGAGCAGAGCCCCAAGTGGAGCCCAGCCTCTGGGCAGGCAGCCGCCAGCAGCGCCATGGGGCTGCGTGAGGAGCCCTCCTTGGCACTCAGCAAGCCCAAGGCCACGCGCTACTCTCTGTCGCCAGGCTCAGCAGTGCCAGGGGGAGTCCAGCACATGCAGACCCTTCCTCATGGCGACCCCCTGGCCCCTGCCGCTGTCCTCCTCCCCCCACGCAGCAGTGGAACATCCCAGAGGGGCAGTTATCGCCACGGGAACACGGATGCTTCCCAGGGCTGCGCCTCACAGTGGCCCCAGTGCTGGCCACGCAGCAGCAAGGCCAGGTGAGCAGCAGGGCCGCGCAGCACCAGGGGCCACCCGTGGTGCCCACAAGATGCAGGGGAGCTGCGGGGCTGCAGGGCAGCCTGCGCGATGCCTCCCAGGGGAGGCCTCAAAGCCACCGCGCGACACTTGGTGCTCATGGCTGCAAATGTAAACAATTCCATTCCGTTGCAGACTCAGGAGAGTGAAAGAAAATAGCTAACACTGAAGTTGAGGACATGGATTGGGAGAGCTCTGTGCAGGTACTGTGCACGCAGGCAGAGGCTGCGCAGGGACGGCTGGCGCTTGGCTCTGCGAGAGCAGCCGCAGGGCTGGTGGCAGAGGTGGCAGGGAGCTCTGGCAGGCCTGGGTGCTGGGGCAGAGCTGCGCCAGGGCCAGGAGCAGCCAAGGCCTCGGGGGCTGCTGCCTGAGCCTTGCGCCCTGGCTCTGTGCACCGCCTGCCCTGCGCATGCAGAGGACACGAGGTCCCACGCACAGAGCCAGCGCTGCCACCATGACCGTCCCCACAAGCTCTCTTGCTCTCTTCTAGACTGCAAGCACACAAAGCCTGGCCGGCTGCATGGATGAGGAGCCTATGGAGTGGGAATACTCCATCTCTGCCCTTCAGGTATTGAACCCTGCAGCCGGCTGCAACAGAAGATTTGGGGTTGAGCCCGGAGTCTTCGCACTTTCCTGCTTCCCACTGCATAAGGAGAGATCCTGGGTCCAGACACTTCCAGCTCTCGGTCCCGCCCTACAAACACCTCCTTCTCTCTTGCAGGCGCCTCATATGGACAGAGGGCCGGCAGGGAATGATCCTGAGCCCATGGAGTGGCTCAGCTATGGCAGCAGCCAGGTACAGCCCCCGCAGCAACTGGATGCCCTTTCCTTCCTCTTCCCCATGCAACATCGCCACCAAGTTCTCCTGCTCTCTTCCAGATGATGGGGAGCAGTGGCCTGGTCGGCTGCAGCCAGGAGGAGCCCATGGATTGGGAGAGCTCCGGCTGCAGCCCCCAGGTATGGCCCCTGCTGCCGGCTGCACGGGCAGAGCTGGGGCTGTGCCCGGCCCCTTGGCGCTGCTCCGCGCTGCCTTTGGGGAGCAGCCGCGCGGGAGCCTGGCCCAGGTGTGCGGGCGCTCTGGCGGGCCGCGGCGCCGGGGCAGAGCTGCACAGGGCGCAGGAGCGCCCAAGGCCTGGGCACCTGCTGCCTCAGCCCCTCTGCCGGCCTCTGGGCTGCGCTGGCCACGCCAAGCCTCTGCCAGGGCACCAATGACGGCAGCGCTGCTGCCAAAGAGCCCGCGCAGCCGCCAAAGAGCCTCTGCTCCACGGGAGCCCCCGAGCCGCTCCTCGGCCCTGCTCACGCCTCCTTTTCCCTTGCAGGCCAAGCTCCCCTTCACCCTGGCTGCTGCCTGGAAGCGCTGGGCATGAGGACTCCGGCCCTGGACTCTTTTGTGGATTTTTTTCTATGTAGCGTCACAGTAGTTTTTGGTTGTTGTTGATATTGTTTATATTGTTTTTGGTATTGTTGTTGTTACTGTTAATGATATTGTTGTCGTTATTGTTGTTTTTGTTATTCTTTCTTGTTCTTGTTTAAATATATATTCCTGTATCATTGCTCATATGTTGCCTGTTTTTTCGAAGCGAGCTCAGGCACAAAAAACCATCCCCACCGCAGGTCTGTGTGTGGAGCCCTGTGTGCACCAGGGGCACGGGAGCAACAGCAATAAATTCCTTCCTGGACTTCCATTCACATGTGGCCCTGAGGATGTGCAAAGGGAAAGAAGCCTCAGCCCCACCACGGGGCAGTTGTCAAGTTCTCCAGGTGCCGCACACAACGTGTCTCCGCAGGGCCCAAGCCACAGGCAAAGGGAAGCTGTTGTGCCCCAGGGACATGGGGCCTGGAGATGCAGGGCCGACCTCTCCGAGCCCCTGGGGGACACACTTGGCAGCCCGAGGAACAGGGACCAGGTCACCAAGGAAGGTCCTCCAGCTCCACAGTGACTCTGGCATTTCCTGTGCAGGGCCCATTTGCTCTGCTCATACTGTGGGACACTCGTGTCCTTGCGCTGCCTACAGCCTTTCCCAGCCTTTCTGTGGCCTGAGCTGCCTGCCATTTCCAGCACAAAGAGCTCCGGGAAGGCCCGTGCTGAGCACTGCATGTGAGCGCTGGGCCAGAGGAGCTGCCCTTGCCAAGGGGCCCTCCCTGTGCGCAGGGCTCAGAGCGCAGCAAAGCAAGCTGCAAGCTCCCTGCCACGCAGAGAAGGCAGGAGCTGCCAAGAGCAGGGCCCCGCGCTGCAGGGCCGCACGAGGGCAGAGTGTCTCCCACAGCTGCTCTCTGCCCTGCACCAGCTTCCAGAGGCACCTTTGTCCCCAGGGTGCAGCTGGGCCCTGCGTGCAGCAGCCGCCCGGGTGTCCACATGCAGGGGGAAGGTGTCCTTCCCTCAGCACCACAGAGAACACGTTTGCCCCATCCTCTTTACATTCTCCCCTCAGTCAGTTGTACATGTGGAGAAGATCCCCTCTCAATCTTCTCGCTTAGTCTTTCCTCATAAGAGAGATTTTCGAGGCCCTTAATCACACGGTCACCTTCCGTATGGAACTGGTCGGCTCTGGGCTCCTGGCTCTGGAGAGCCCGGGAGAGGTGAAACGGCCTCCCAGGCCCTTGGGGCCCTTCCGATGTTGACCAGCTGTGTGGACACAAGAGTCTGGGTCACTGTGGCCATCTGCTGCTGGTCACTCCTCAGTCTGGATGCCAGGAGGAAATTGATGCATGGCATCACACATGCACGGCATGACATATTCAGTCATAGATTATTATAAAAACCTTCATACTGAACTATGGTTGCTCATTCTTTTTCTCTATTCCTTTTCCTTTTTCTTTTCCTTTTCCTTTCTCTTTTACTTTTTCTTCTTTTCCTTTTCCTTTTCCTTGTCCTTTCTCTTTTCCTTTCTCTTTCTCTTTTTCCTAGTCTTTTCTCTTTTTTTATTCGTATCCTTTTTTATTGTTTTTCTTTTTTTCTTCCCTTTTTTCCATTACTTCCATTACTCTTCCTTCCATTCCGTCCTTTCATTCGTTCCATCACTCTCTGGACAAGAAGGGAGCCTCTGAAGCCACACCCAGAAAGGAACAATGTTTCTTTGGTAGAAATGTGTATCCATTGCAATGCCAGGCAGTGGAGTTTCTTGCGCCCTTCTGGAGTTGGGAATGAGAGTGTGGTGTCTGGCAAAACCAGACATGTAAGGAGGAAGAGGATGTTGTTGGCAAATTGCAGCATATGATGCACATGGACTCAAGTGTAATGTACCAAAGACCTTCTCTTGAGCATCAAATACAAGTTATACACTGTACTGTCCGGGATATAATTCCTTATTTGCAAAAAGCACGTGAAGATGGTTGCTAAATGAGACAACAGTCTGACTGATTACACACAAGGTTATCCCATCACCTATGGATTCGTGGCCTTGCAGATGCCAGTAATCAGCTGGCTCCGTGCCATCTCCAATTACTCCCTGTAGTAAGTTTTGCATGGGAACAGCGAAGGGAGGTCCGGTATAAACTGGTCCTTCAAGGTCATGGGAGAGCGCTGTTCCATCTCAAGCTGCACCGTCTGCCACGGCTCCCCCTGTTTTGTTTAGCCAGGTCGCTGACAAAAGGAGCTGCCCTGATTTGGGCTTCAGCCTTTTGCAGTCTTCTCATCAAGGCCTGCATATTTCATGTATATGAGTAATTATATTTATTCGTATATATTCACATATATATTCATATCTATTCATACATTAATAATTTTTCATATATGAATATATATAATATACTTTCATATATATTTTCATATATATATACATATTTTCATACATGAATTATATTTTTTCATATATCCATATATATACCCATATATATATATTAGATATATGTATGCTTCTATGCTTGTATTTATTTATATATATTCCTTTTCACGAACTATATATGTTCATAGTATATATGTTTTACATTCATTATTATATTTGTCAATATATATAAAACATATATATTCATAATATACATGCTTCATATTAATAATAATATTTATTCATATATACATTCTTCCCCTTTTTTATGTTTAGTGCTTGTTACACAAAACAAAACATTACACTTTGTTATACTCAGATTAGATACTAATAAAAACACACATGGATGTGAAATGCATACCATAACCTTCTGAATGTGAAGAATGGTCAAATTAGCCTCAGAATGGTTGCTATTAGTCAATAATTGAGAAAGGTTTCTTTTTTTAAAAAAAAATCCATATGCCATTATTCACAATTGGAGGGGATGGATCCCATTATGAATGCAGTAAATTTGTGTGAAGGTTATAGCTATTCACTATCTCATCTCATAGGATTCACTCATCACACATACAAACATCGAAAATATTCTATATTGGATATCCATATTAATCATACAGGTTAAAAGCATAAACTACTAATTATATAGGTTGAGATCAATGCACATAAAAGCATAAACTATTAATTATATAGGTTAAGATCAATGTACATAACAGAATAAAATTGCAAACATCACCACATCTATTCCCTACTGCACCAAATGTTGAAAAATGATTCATGATTCACTCCAATGGCTCATTGGTTTTCGACTCCTGTGCTTGGCTGCAATTCTCCTGTGGCTGTGACTCCTCTGTCGTCAAGTAAGGCTTTACAGTTTTTGCTGGTAACCAGCGAGGACCTGTGGGAAGAAGAACACATGCATATCCCCTTCCCCACGTTATTAGTTCTACAGGGCCGGTCCATCGCGACTCCCCACATTCTTTATACCGTACCTTTGGTTGAGCCACAAACAGAGGGACCCTCCCGAATTGTTGGGCAGCTGCTGTTGCAAATAACTGATGATCAGAACAATTCAAAAAATTATCTAACAGTTCCTGTGGAGTAACACGGTCCATAGGATTCCTTCTTTTTCATTTATGTGTCATAGCCTTGAGAGTCCCATGGACACATTCGATAATGGCTTTTCCAGTGACAGAATGCAATATACCAGTAACATGTTGTATACTCCAGTGTTGTAGTAAAATAGATATTGTTTGTGAAACATAAGCAAGACCATTATCATTTTTAATTCTTTTCAGAAGGCCCATAGCAGCAAAACATCTTAACCAGCAGCATTTCACATCGTGTGCCTTTTCTCCCGTATGTGCAGAGGCTACCAGACACCCTGAGAAGATTTCCATGCTAACATGCACATAATGCAGTCGGCCCCATGTCCATATATGTGTGATATCGCTCTGCCACAACTCATTAGCCTGTAAACCTCAAGGGTTCACTCCTGTATGTGATGATACTGGTGTAATATGTTGACAGTCAGAGCATGCACGGACAATATCCATGGCTTGCTTTTGGGACAGAGGAAATTGTTTAGACAAGGAAGAGGCCTTTTGATGAAAGAAGTTGTGAGATAATTGGGCTTGCTAAAAACTGCATGGTAGTACTGTTGCCGATGTCAGTTTGTCTGCCATAGCAGTTCTTTGAGTTATTGCTCCTAGTAGAGTAGTATGGAACCGTACATTCATTTTAAAATATAAACGTACACGATTTTAAAGCAGCGTAGCTAATTTCAGTAGCAAGGGAAAAAGTTGTTTGTTAGTGACCTCTTTTACCATTGTATCTTCAATGTGTTGAGCAATACCTACAACATATGCAGAATCTGCAACAACATTGAGTGGTTCAGGTGAAAGCAATTCAACGGCGTGCAAGGTCGCTGATAGTTCAACAGTTTGTGTGGATCCTTCAAACATTAAAATAGTTGATTGCCAGTATAACGAATCTGTTTGTCTCCATACAACCAGAGCTCTATGTGTTTTCCCTGATCCGTCCAGAAACAATGTGTGTGCACCTTTAACAGGAACAGGAACACATGGGATCCTTGGCTGCAATGCAGTTTGAGAGAGGGAATGTAACAGTTTATGTCGTGGGGGTGTATAATGTATCTCATTTAAATAATCAGCCGGAGTGGCTTGCATCCATAAGAATTTCCTACTTAATACCACAAAGTCGTCTTTAGTCAGCCGCAAATAAACAGCACCAGGATAACTACAATAACTACATTGCAAGCACACGTATTAGAGTCATTAAACACAGTCTGGTCATAAATTTCATTAATTAATTAGCAAGCATTTACACATTGGTCTACAACATACACACCCTTTCCCTGCATAAGGTAATGCAGTTTTGTTATTACTCTATGGATTGATCTCAAAATGGCACACGCCCTCCTTGGTATCAAGACAAACTTTGCTTGCCTTAAGGGCATCATCTTCGCATACGAGTGCCAGCTCTGATACTAAAACACAGGCTTCGAAATCTATCAATTGCCGTTTTTTAGCATTTTTTATCAGAAATACTCGCCCACATTCAGTGGTCCGGGGAATGGGGGAGAGAGAGGGACGTGGGTGTTTACAGCACAGATTCGTTGGTGTTAATTTCCAGGGCTACAATGGGGTAAACCTTCTCAATGATGATATCCACCACTGTCCGTGCGTTAGTGATGACTGTGCTGAGGACCTGGTCATGGGTGAAGGTCACAGGTCTCCACCACGCTTGAAGCTGTGGTTCTTCCTCCAGGCCCTCAGGGCCAAGGCCAAACGGATCATCACCTGGGGGGTCAGCCACCCCCTCATATGGTGGTGCTCACGGTGGTGGTGTTTCTTTCTGGTCAGTCTTATCACTCGGAGGGCCCCCCCGCTGCCTTCAGGGTAAGCATCATCTGCCACCAGGTGGTCACCCGTTTTACTGCAGCTGCACCACCATCTACCATCGCCTCCTTAAGGCAATTTCTGAGATCTTCCCACACCTCTTGCTGGAATGGGCCTTCTTTCAGAAAGATAGGTACCTTATCCTGGATCCATTCTAACAGAGTTGTTAGGTGTTTCCTAGAGACTTCCCGGTTCTGCTTGCACATCATGCGCTGCAGCACATGCAGGCTGTGTTTCTGCTCTTGAGACATTCCACCTCCCAGGGTTCCCAGGCCGCTCACATGATGGGTGCACACTGCAGCTCTTTCTGCTCCGTTCTTGGTTCACTTGGACTGCGCTGACGGGTTCAGACTGCGTGAGCTTCCTGACTGTTCATGCCCCACATTGGGCTCCATTTGCAGCATATGATGTGCATGGACTCCAGTGTAATGCATCAGAGACCTTTTATTGAACATCAGATACAACTTACATACTGTACTCTACTGGATATAATTGCTTATTTACAAAAAGCACGCAAATACAGTTGCTAAATGAGCCAGCATTCTAACTAATTACAGGCAAGATCGTTCCATCAGCTATGGATTCGTGCCCTGACATGTGCCAGTAGCAGGCTGACTCCGTGTCATCTCCAATTACTCCCTGAATTAAGTTTTGCATTGGAATAGCAAACGGAGGACCAGTATACACTGGTCCCTCAAGGTCATGGGAGAGCGCTGTTCCATCTCAAGCTGCACCGTCTGCCACAGCCAATGAGCTGGAAGGCAGCAGTGCCAGGCCCAGCGGGAGTCGCGCGGCACATGGGGAGCAGCTGAGTGCGCCCAACAGCCTGGCTCATTGCAGCCAATGACCACCTGCAGGGACCAGCCCTCACACACATGCTCGCCCCAGTCCTGCTTCACTGCTTTAGCCCTCTCTTCAGCTTCTCCCAGAGAAGATGTCCTGCTTCTGCTGCATCTCTGCATGGCTCTTGCTTTGGGAGACAGACCAAGAGGGCAGCCTCAGATCCTGAAGGAACCACAGGTGTCCCAAGCAGGGCATGATGTTCACTCCTTCCAGCAGCATGGAACATAGGGATACACTGGGCCTTGGAAGCAAAACACCAGCAGCACCTGCCCTGCAGGACCACCATGGGCAGGGAAAAGGAGGAGAGCAGCTTTGGCACAAACTGACCTCTCTTCAGACACTCCAAACACAAGAAAAGCCACTCATCCATATCCTCATCTTCCACAGCTGCAGGGAGCAAGGGCCTCCTTTGGCCCCTTTGCCATATGCAGCAAGCCAGCAGGGCTGCAGCTTCCCAAGCAAGGCCACTGCAGCCCTGCATGGACCACAACGGGCACTGCGCTCGCACCCGGCAGCAAGCAGTCCTGACGCACAGTGCGAGCAGGCTCCTGCCGGCCTCTTGGCGCAGCTTGCTGAGCACACCTCTGTGCTCACACATCTCCTGCTCAGCAAGCATTTGCACACAAAATCTCTATCAACAACATTAATCTCTCTACCCTATTATAGCGTTCCCTTGTGAAGAAAACAATCCCCTTTCCTTCCAAATGGCCACAAGTGCATGTACAACCCCAAAGGTATATTGCAAGTCACATAGATATTGGCCCACTTTCCTTCAGGTAACTCCAGAGTCTGTGTTAAAACACGCAATTCAGCTTTCTGAGGTGATGTATTTACTGTCCATGGCCCTTGATTCTTTCTTCTTTGTTCAGATCATGGAGCTTTTTGTACATTTTCTACCACTAGATGTATATAAACCACTCTCTGAATGATAGCCCTTAGATCTTGTCCTCTGATTGCCTTTATCTTACAAGACTTTGCCCCTGCCTTTAATTCCACTCTTCCCGGTGAAACACCACAGGCCACAGGCCTTCAACTAGATTCAGCACCGCTGATAGCAACTCTTTAAGCTTGGCCATCCAGTCACTTCTTGATCGACACACTCTGCGCTTAAGCAAATCAAACTGCCTGAGCTTCCCAGCATCCCTACAACAATGTTACAGGAGACGATGGGAATGAGAAGCTTATTTCACAGCCCACCTTTTACAAACAAGCATTCTTGGATGTTTTTAAGAATTTCAGCTGATCACTGCAGAAAATAGCAGCTTCTCCGGCACAAGGGAGGTTACCTTCTCCATATCTCATTGACTTTACCAAAGGCGAAAAAAGGGAGCACATGAGATTCTTTCCCTCCACTGCTCAGCATGACTCCAGGCAGCACATCCCTCCTGCACCTGCAAACACCACTTCCCAGAAAGGGACCCAGTGGAGACCCACGTTATGTAAAGCTGCTGACAAACACGCCAGGGCAACACAAGTGGTGAGAGAGGGCAGTAGCTGGGCACAGAATAAACACATTGCATGCAAGGACCTGTGTACCCAGGTCGAGGGGCAAAGGAGCCGCAGCTTCTCTGCAAGCAACCTGCATGGGGCAAGGGCTTCCTGTTCGTATCCATGCGACAAAGCTCTGAGCAGGATGCGCAGAGCACACCCAAGGCGTGCAGGAGCCCCTCCATTCACCACAATCACCTGCAACCAGACCTTGTACTGCAGTGTTAAAAAATCACTCTAAATGGAGGCCATGGAGCAGGCGAGACCCCTTCCCCTCCAGGAGTCAGCAGGATTCCAGGCAGCCTGTCCCTTCAAGCAGCTGCAAAGCACCTTCCCAGAGAGGGGACTATCCAAGACAGCCCTGGTGGCCCAGGTGCGAGACAGACAAGCCGCAGCTTCTGTGCAAGCAGCCTGCGTGGGGCAAGGGCTTCCCAGCGCCTTTCCTGCCGCCGGGGGCACTGCGCACGCCTGGGCTCTGCAGGCATCACGCGCGCAGGCAAGGGGGCTCCCAGCACTGGCCCTCACAGCTACGGGGCTGAGCTCGCTGCCCAGCCCTCTGCTCGCGCCTCCCTCCAGGGAACACTGCTCTGCTTCACGCTTCCCCTCCAGCATTCCCAGGGCAGCAGACAAATGCCTGCCGACAATTCCCCGTGCCACCAGCCCTGTGGCTGCTTGGGAGCCACCCAGAACCCTCTGCTCACATCTGGCACCAGCTCCTTTCCAGCAGCTGCGCTCTGCCTCGCAGGGACACTGGAGTGGAGCAGGGAAGAAAGATCAAGGCGTTCAAGGCTCTTTGCAGGGATGGAAGCAGAGCCCCAAGTGGAGCCCGGCTTCTGGGCAGGCAGCCGCCAGCAGCACCATGGGGCTACGTGAGGAGCCCTCCTTTGCACCGAGCAAGTCCAAGGCCACGCACTGCTCTCTGCTGCCAGGCTCAGCAGTGCCAGGGGCAGACCTTTCCTCACAGCGGCCCCCCTGGCCCGTGCTGCTGCCCTCCTCCCCCCACGGAGCACTGGAACATCCCAGAGGGGCAGTTATCGCCACGGGAACACGGAAGCTTCCCAGGGCTGCGCCTCACAGTGGCCCCAGTGCTGGCCACGCAGCAGCAAGGCCAGGTGAGCAGCAGGGCCGCGCAGCACCAGGGGCCACCCGTGGTGCCCACAAGATGCAGGGGAGCTGCAGGGCTGCAGGTCAGCCTGCGCGATGCCTCCCAGGGGAGGCTCCAAAGCCACCGCGCGACACTTGGCACTCACACCTCTCACATTGCTCTTTTCTCTTCTCCACTTGGCACTGGGCTCCCCACTTGCTAAAGGGGCTGCTGGGGGCAAAGATTCTGCTGCGGGCAGGCCCAGCACTGCCTGCTCCTTGCCCCACCGCTCCCGCGCTTAAAGACGCCAAGAGGCTCCTGGCACAGAGACCCCTGCTCTCAGCGCTGCAAATGCCAACGACTCCTTTTCTCTTGCAGTCGCTGCAGCCATTTGAAAATGGACATCCATGCAGTAGAGGATATGGACTGGGAGAGCTCGGTGCAGGTACTGTGTGCTCAGGCAGAGGCTGCACGGGGATGCCTGGTGCTTGGTTCTGCAAGAGCAGCTGCAGGGTTGGTGGCAGAGGTGGCAGGGAGCTCTGGCAGGCCTGGGTGCTGGGGCAGAGCTGCGCCAGGGCCAGGAGCGGTCAAGGCCTCGGGGGCTGCTGCCTGAGCCTGGCGCCCTGGCTCTGTGCACCGCCTGCCCCGCACATGCAGGGTACACGAGGCCCCGTGCACAGAGCCACATCTGCCACCATGACCATCCCCTCAAGCTCTACTGCTCTCTTCCAGGCTGCAAGCACCAAAGGCCTGGGTGGCTGCAATTACGAGGAGCCTATGGATTGGGAAAACTCCTTCTGTGGCATCCAGGTATTTCTCTTACTGCCATCTGCACCGGGAGATGTGCAGCTAGGCATGGCCCATTCCCGTTTTCCTGCTTTTCACTGCAGGAAGAGGAGCCTCTGGGACCTCCCTGCAAACGCTTCTTTCTCTCTTGCAGACTCCACACACAGGGGACCATCCTGAGCCCATGGAGTGGCTCAGTTACGGCAGCAGCCAGGTACAGTCCTTGCAGCCACTGGATGCCCTTCTCCTTCCTCTTCCCCACGCACCATCCCCACCAAGGTCTCCCGCTCTCTTCCAGGTTGTGGGGAGCAGCGGCCTGGTTGGCTGCTACCAGGAGGAGCCCATGGACTGGGAGAGCTCCGGCTGCAGCCCCCAGGTATGGCCCCTGCTGCCGGCTGCATGGGCAGAGCTGGGGCTGTGCCCGGCCCCTTGGCGCTGCTCCGCGCTGCCTTTGGGGAGCAGCCGCGCGGGAGCCTGGCCCAGGTGTGCGGGCGCTCTGGCGGGCCGCGGCGCCGGGGCAGAGCTGCACAGGGCGCAGGAGCGCCCAAGGCCTGGGCACCTGCTGCCTCAGCCCCTCTGCCGGCCTCTGGGCTGCGCTGGCCACGCCAAGCCTCTGCCAGGGCACCAATGACGGCAGCGCTGCTGCCAAAGAGCCCGCGCAGCCGCCAAAGAGCCTCTGCTCCACGGGAGCCCCCGAGCCGCTCCTCGGCCCTGCTGACGTTTGCTTTTCCCTTCCAGACCAAGCTCCCCTTCACCCTGGCTGCTGCCAGCAAGTGCTGGGCCCATGGATGCCAGCGATAACCTGCTCTGTGGATTTTTCTCTATAGACGCTTATAATAGCATTTGTTGTTGTTAATGTTGTTGTCGATATTATTGTTGTTATTTTTGATTATAATGTTGTAATTTTCTTCTTGTTATTGTTTATTAATTTGTTATTTTTATTGTTGTTGTTTAAATATATATTCCTGTATCATTGCTTAAATGTTGCATGTTGTTTCCAAGTGATCTCAGGTACTAAAATCATCCTCACTGAAGATGCATTTTTGTGTCACTAAGATTCCAGACCCTAGGGGCAAGTGAGGTCCAGGAAAAGGTCCTTCTAGGACTTCCCCTCACATGTGGCCCTGGGGATGCCACAATGCCTTTGCCATCTTTTTTCTTTTTCTTATTCTTCTTTTTCTTTTCCTTTTTACTTATTCCATTTTTTTCTCTTTTTCTTTTCCTTTTCCTTTTTTATTCTTTTTTTCTTACTCTTCTCCCTGTTCTTTTTTCTTCATATATTTTTGTTTCCTTTTCCTTCTTCTTTTCCTTTTCTTTTTCCTTATCTTTTTCCTTATCTTTGTCTTTTTTTCTTTTTCTTTATATTTCTTTTTTCTCTTTTCTCTCATTTTTTTTCTTTTTCTTTTTCCTTGTCTTTTTCTTTTTTTATTTTTATACTTTCTTTTTCCTTTTTCTCTCTCTTTCTCTGTCTCTCTCATTCTTTCTCATTTTTTTCTCTCTCTCCCTTTCTTTCTTTCTCTCTCTCTCACTTTCTTTCTTTGTTTATTTTCTTCTTTCCATTTTTCTTTCCTTCTTTCCTACTTTCTTTCCTTCTTTCTTTCCTTCTTTATTTGTCCTCTCTTTCTCCATCTGACTCTTATACCATAATTGCTTATTCCTTGCTACCAGCAGTGTCATTTTGCACAACCCTGTCCTGTTCAGCACGGCTTTGGAACAAAACCTGCACTCTCTCTGAGGAGGGCAGCCTCACAACACCTGCTTGCTCTGCTTCATTCCCTCCCAACAATTATACCAGCCTTCTCATACCGTGCTACTAGCAGAGACACCCTGTTCATTCACCTCCCACGAAATACAGGCCTCACAGCTAAAACCACTAACCATTGCATGCTTGGTGAATACCCAAATATGGCCCCTGCTTCCTTTCCTCCCTTCCCAGCACAGGCACCACGGCTACTCACACATTTCCCTGAGCAGCATTACCCTACTAAAAAGCTGCCCCCAACACCCACACATTGCACACAAAATCTCTGTCAACAACATACCTGTCTCCTCTGGCCTAGGCTAAATCACCTGCCCTGCTTAACTTCCTCTCTCCAACAATATGTATATAATGGGGGTGTAAAAAGCACAAACAGACGCTGATGCCACAAAAACATGTATTGGAAATTGCATGTACTTTTCAAGGATTGCTCAAATAGGGGACTGGGAAGTCTTCTGGAGGCACCCACTGACAATGCACAACTCAACTCACTTGCGGTTCAAGGAGCGGAGAATCTTACTCAACTTGCTTGAAGATTCTGGCAGGATCACCTTACGAGGATGCCCTTATCACAGCCATGTCTTCTTCCTCCTAATGCTGTAACTGACACGGCCTAGCACTGATAAGCTGGGCAAGAATCGGGAATGAAACCTCCTGAGGATGGACCGTGAGAATCTCTCACCTCCCCTTAACCTGGCACTCTGTGCTAAGGAAACTCCTTGCAAGGATGAGAACCCTGCACATTCAGGAAAAAATGTGCTAGCATTTACCAGGTACAAGCAGTGCTTCCCTCATGTATGATGCTAGCAATTCTGTGTATGAGACATGGGAAGGCCTCAGGGCATCCTGAAAATGTGTCAAATTAGATACTTATACCAAGGACAATTAAAAATCCACCTGCCATTAATTCCTAAATGCAGAACCTTCCTTCACCTGACCTTCACACGTGTCCCACGGAATGCGCAAAGTGGAAGGAGCCCCAGCTCTACCGTGTGGCAGCTCTCAATTCTCCGGGTGCCTCACACAATGTGTCCCTGCAGTGCCCAAGCCACAGGCAAAGGGGAGCTGTCGCGCCCCAAGGACGCAGGGCCTGGAGAGGCAGGACCAAGCTCCCCAAGGTCACCAAAACCCTGCAATTGAAATGGATGGGAAGGAACAAGTGGCAGCTGCATCCCGTGCTTGGCCTGACCATGGTGGCGGCAGTTGGTACCAGGCCATGCCCCGGTGCTCCTGCAGAGAGGCGCTGCGCGAGGGCACCTGCCTTGGCTGGCAGACGGGTGCGTTTGGCCGCACACCTTGCTGTGCTGCTCCAGCAGCCCCACACTGCCCCTTGCAGAGGCCGTGGGGAGCGGGTGCTGCAGCCCCTTGTGGGGACTCTGCTTGGTGAGGGCAGCGCATTCCTGTGCTGCCCAAGGACAGCAACAGCTTCCCATGGATGTCCACGTGGACAGGGACATGGGGCTTCTCATTCATGGCTTCAATAGAGACGGGGCTGCTTGGAGAGGAGGCCCTGGAGGCCACAGCGCTTGCACAAGAGGCCGGCACGGCGGCTCGCGGAGCGCACCGCAAGCACACGGGCTGCTGGCAGGAGGGCGCTGGGCTGGGGCTGAGGTGTGCGGGGGAAGAGGGGCTACGTGTCCTGGTACCTGCCCGTGCTGCACTTGATCCCCTAACCTAGAGCTAAGCACTCAGCTCTTGGGAGTTTGTTCATTTGCTGGGAAGTTCAACCAAACCTGCTTTCCACCCCTGTATCTGGCTGTTTCCCAAGCTGCTTCCAAAGGGGAGAAAAGACCCCCCCTGCTCTGCACAGGTGCCCAGGGTGCAGTGTCCCTGTTCCCCACACCTCAGGGCTGCACTGCCCCAGGGAGCAGCTCCTGCCTTGTGCACCGGCCTCCCCAATGCCACCGTGAGCAGCACAGGAACAGGCGCACGGCTTAGACATCCTCCGCTAAAAGCAACATTGCGTCTCCACACATGGCCAAACTCTCATGCCATAAATTAACTTTTTGGGTTGTGCTGAACTGATGCTAGAGCCAAAGCAACCAGGGTTTGATATGTTCCCAATTCCGTACTCTGAGACTGTTTGGGGAAGGGAAAGGCAGAGGCAGAGGAGGGTAAAACCCCTCTGCTCTATAATCCCTGGCCCATCGCCCCAGATAATACTGGAGTCAAACACTCAGCATGCAGTCGCACTCCCAGCACCAAAAGACTCAAAGGAGAGGGCACCTTGGCTTCAACAAGCACAGCACAGATTTCCATACTTGGGAAAGTCAGTCACTTAAAATATATTTACCAAGTTTGGTCTTTACTTAGAAAAAGGTGACACTGGATAAGCAGGGTTCTTTTTTCTGAGCTTCTTTTCTGAGCAAGCTTGGCCAGCAGCAAGATGCTCCTCTGGGCACCTGCACTTAGGTGCAGGGATTGCACTGCTTGCTTTTGGAGGATTTTCCCCTGCATGAGGGGGATCTCCTGCTCCATCTGCTCCTGGCTTTACCGTTCAGACCTGAGTGTAAGGAATTCATCTCCGTTAGCAAGTGAGCATTGTAGCCAAGTGCTGGGCAGAGCTGCAGCAGCTGAGGGCACATTTGTGCCTGCTCTGCTCTCTGCAGCCCTAGGAAGCCGTGGCAGGGGCAGCAGTGCAGGAGCTGCACCAAGGCTGCTCTCAGCCACAGCACATGGCACCTGCAAGGTGCGCGGCAGGGCAAGAGAAGGAGCCCAACAGCACCAGGGGCTCCCAGGCCACCAACAACTCACAAGGGCTCTGCTGAGGACATGCACACCTGGCCCCGGGCACAACTGCCCTTCTCGCTCATTGCACTACCAAGGAACACGTCTCGACCATGGAAAACAAAACCTTCTTTAGGAAATAGGGCTGTAAGGGCAGGAGTGGAGCAGGGAAGAAAGATCAAAGCATTCAAGGCTGCTTGCAGAGGGGGAAGCAGAGCCCCAAGTGCAGTCCAGCCTCTGGGCAGGCAGCCGCCAGCAGCACCATGGGGCTGCGTGAGGAGCCCTCCTTGGCACCCAGCAAGCCCAAGGCCACGCACTGCTCTCTGCCGCCAGGCTCAGCAGTGCCAGGGGGAGTCCAGCACACGCAGACCCTTCCTCACGGCGGCCCCCCTGGCCCTTGCCGCTGCCCTCCTCCCCCCACGGAGCAGTGGAACATCCCAGAGGGGCAGTTATCGCCACGGGAACACGGATGCTTCCCAGGGCTGCGCCTCACAGTGGCCCCAGTGCTGGCCACGCAGCAGCAAGGCCAGGTGAGCAGCAGGGCCACGCAGCACCAGGGGCCACCCGTGGTGCCCATGAGATGAAGGGGAGCTGCGGGGCTGCAGGGCAGCCTGCGCGATGCCTCCCAGGGGAGGCCACAAAGCCACCGCGTGACACTAGGTGCTCATGGCTGCAAATGTAAACAATTCCATTCCGTTGCAGACAAGGGAGAGTGAAAAAAATGGACAACTGTGAAGTTGAGGTCATGGAGTGGGAGAGCTCAGTGCAGGTACTGTGCGTGCAGGTAGAGGCTGCACGGGGACGGCTGGCGCTTGGCTCTGCGAGAGCAGCCGCAGGGCTGGTGGCAGAGGTGGCAGGGAGCTCTGGCAGGCCTGGGTGCTGGGGCAGAGCTGCGCCAGGGCCAGGAGCGGCCAAGGCCTCGGGGGCTGCTGCCTGAGCCTGGCGCCCTGGCTCTGTGCACCGCCTGCCCCGCGCACACAGGGGACACGAGGCCCCGCGCACAGAGCCAGCGCTGCCACCATGACCGTCCCCACAAGCTCTCCTGCTCTCTTCCAGGCTCCGGGAACCAAAGGCCTGGACAGCTGCAGTTGCGAGGAGCCCATGGAGTGGGAGAGCTCCAGCTTCAGCATCCAGGTATTGCCACTGCTTCTGGCACCATGAGGAGAGCTGGGGCTGGGCCTGGCCCCTTCCCGCTTTCCTGTTTCCCAAATCAGGACAAGAGGTCCTGGGAGCAGGGAGCGCCGGCTCTCAGTCCTGCCCTGCAAACGCCTCTTATTCTCTTGCAGGTTCCATGCACAAACGGGAGCTCTGGGAACCAGCCAGAGCCAATGGAATGGCTCAGTTATGGCAGCAGCCAGGTACAGTCCTTGCAGCCAGAGGATTCCCTTATCCTTCCTCCTCCCCACACACTGTCCCCACCAAGCTCTCCTGCGCTCTTCCAGATGATGGGGAGCAGCAGCCTGGTTGGCTGCAGCACGGAGGAGCCCATGGAGTGGGAGAGCTCCGGCTGCAGCCCCCAGGTATGGCCCCTGCTGCCGGCTGCACGGGCAGAGCTGGGGCTGTGCCCGGCCCCTTGGCGCTGCTCCGCGCTGCCTTTGGGGAGCAGCCGCACGGGAGCCTGGCCCAGGTGTGCGGGCGCTCTGGCGGGCCGCGGCGCCGGGGCAGAGCTGCACAGGGCGCAGGAGCGCCCAAGGCCTGGGCACCTGCTGCCTCAGCCCCTCTGCCGGCCTCTGGGCTGCGCTGGCCACGCCGAGCCTCTGCCAGGGAACCAATGACGGCAGCGCTGCTGCCAAAGAGCCCGCGCAGCCGCCAAAGAGCCTCTGCTCCATGGGAGCCCCCGAGCCGCTCCTTGGCCCTGCTCACGCCTCCTTTTCCCTTGCAGGACAAGCTCCCCTTCACCCTGGCTGCTGCCGGGAAGTGCTGAGCACAAGGACTCCGGCCATAACGTCTTATTTGGATTTTTCTTTGGAGACTTTTAGAGTAATATTTGATATTGTTGATATTATTGTTGTTAGTGTTATTGATATTGTTTTTATTGTTTTTGTTGTTAGTGTTTATTATAATTTTTTTAATGTTATTGTTTAAATATATATTCCTGTATCATTGTTTAAGTTTTGTGTCGTGTTTCCAAGTGAGGTCAAGCACAGAACTCATCCCCATTGCAGAGGTGTGTGTGTAGCCCTAAGATTCCAGCCCCTAGGGGCAAGGGAGGGTGTTGCAGATAGTTAGGGTCCGGCAGCCGGAAGATATCGCGCTGAACGGAAAGATAGGGCCCCTAATAGCCAATAGTGTTTAGTTTATGATGTGAGCAGACGGATGTGACGTTGTAAACCTTAGCTATATAACACCTTGTTACCCCTCAATAAACGCCATTTGCCGTCCACCACATTGGTGTCAGCGAGCTGATGGCCCGAGCGGCCTGGGGGTGGTCGCCGTGCCGTTCCTGAACCAGGTCGCCGCGCCGCTTGAACGGCAACAAGTGGTGCCGAAACCCGGGAATCATCGCCTGGACGGGTGAACGGCGGCCGGAGCGGCAGGACCGGCCTGGCGGGGAGGACGCTATCAGAGCAACAAGGAGGATGGAAGCCCTTGTGAAGGTCGTATCACAATTACATAAGCATTGGGGGATTGATTGTAAGCCAAAAGATTTTACTCTCGTTATTGCGAGGCTTTTAAAAATTAAGGTTATAGACCAGCTGGTGGATATTCTGAAGTCCCTGAAGCGTGTCCCTAAAGTGTGGGACAAATGTACTAAGGCGTTAGCCGAGGAGACGATGCCTTCGGGTTGTGGGAAAAACCTTAAGGGTTGGGGAAAAGCTGTACAAGCCTTGCAGAAAGCTATAAAAGAGCAGGAGACCTGGGTAGCGGTAAGGCACTGTTTGTTGGCCACCCTGAAAATGGGAGTCGGGGCAACCGCACAGACTTTGCACCCCCCAGATGATGGTGATTCTGCTGACCTTAAAGATCTGCAAGAGAGCGACACATCCCCTCCATCCCCGAACCCCGTCCCGCTTACAGAGGAGCAGAAACAGCCGAAATCTGTTTGGAGCGAACTAGCCGGGGAAGCTAGGAACATTGAAAAGAAGTCAGAGCTTGGGGACGTCTGGGCCAGGCCACCACCCTATGCCCCTCAAAACGGCGCCGAGCCGCAAGGGGAAGGGCCGGGCGAGGGTGCCCCCGGCGCGAGTGAGGGGCCGAGAACCAATGGGGGTGACCGGACAGGTGAGGGAGGCCCGAGCGAGGGGCCGAGAACCAATGGGTGTGACCGGACAGGTGAGGGAGGCCCGAGCGAGGGGCCGAGAACCAATGGGGGTGACCGGACAGGTGAGGGAAGCCCGAGCGAGGGGCCGAGAACCAATGGGGGTGACCGGACAGGTGAGGGAAGTGCGAGTGAGGGGCCGAGAACCAATGGGGGTGACCGGACAGGTGAGGGAGGCCCGAGCGAGGGGCCGAGAACCAATGGGAGTGACCGGACAGGTGAGGGAGGCCCGAGCGAGGGGCCGAGAACCAATGGGGGTGACCGGACAGGTGAGGGAGGCCCGAGCGAGGGGCCGAGAACCAATGGGGGTGACCGGTCAGGTGAGGGAAGCCCGAGCGAGGCGCTGAGGACCGATCAGAGCGGCCATTTCACAAAAGGCGCCTCCGCGGGTAGAAGGCGGGGCGAGCCAAGAGGGGGGGAACAGCCCGCCCGCAACGGAAGTAGGCGGGACGGAAGTAGGCGGGGCCGGAGCCCAACGAAAAGGTACCGGAGCCCGGAAGTGACCAGTCAGTCGAGTTCCCGTTCCGGATCAGACACTAGTCAGGACGAGCGGCTCACAACTGATTCAAACTTAAGGAAGGAGAAAAAGAAGGTAAACATCCGAATTAAAGAAAAACCGGCGGGAGCATTCATGATTAAGCATGTTGTAAAGGAAGAGCATCTGACCGCAATTCAGGTGGCTGTTACCTTCAAAATAAAACTAATGAAAATTGTGAGTTTCTGTTCACAGGACCGGATCATCGGACACCCCCGTAACCCGTACACCCCGGTGACAAGCGTCCTGCCCGAGCCTGTGAGTTCCACGCTGACCGAATCCAGAAAACAACAAAACAGCCTCAGCAAGAGGGGGCCGCGATGCCTTTGCGTTATCTTAATTTTGCAGCTTGTCACTATAGGACAGGTAGAGTCACACCAGCCCTTTAAATGGGTACTTGAACAGATCGAACAATCTCGAGCAATTAGTACAAAAATAACTACAGGGCCACCAGTTTTCAGTGCCATGCCTTGCCAGCTAGCACCCATTGAACCCTGTTCCAAACGCAGCTGGTACGAAAACTTGTTCACCGGTTCGCCGTGGTTAACCACCCTGATATCCACCTTGATAGGGCCGATCACAATGATCATAATGACACTAATCTTTGGACCCTGTATATTGAATAAACTCATGCCGTTTGTCAAGAATCGGCTAGAGAAGGTTAACATCATGTTAGTAGAACACCAACAACTGCTTTAAGAATATATCCACTCAGTATTACCCCCAAGTTATCCCAAGGTACACCCTGTTCCTACACCCCGGTATTACCTGTCATCCCCTACCTTCTACGCGCCTTCTTCTTTGTGCCTTATGTTTTATGTCAAGTTTATGATATGTAATTTTAAGATTGGTATAACTATAAGAATAGAATAAGATAGTAATAAGAATAAGATAGTTGTATTTTAGCTAGTTTTGTTATGCATAGGGAGGGGGGAAGTTGTTGCAGATAGTTAGGGAACGGCGGCCGGAAGATATCGTGCTGTACGGAACGAAAGGGCCCCTAATAGCCAATAGTGTTTAGTTTATGATGTAAGCAGATGGATGTGACGTTGTAAACCTAGCTATATAACACCTTGTTACCCATCAATAAACGCCATTTGCCGTCCACCACATTGGTGTCAACTAGCTGATGGCCCGAGTGGTTTGGGGGTGCTCGCCGTGCCATCCCTGAACCAGGTCGCTGCAGCCATTTGAACTGCAACAGAATAGATCAGCTTTTGAGCTGTAGGGATCTGCCTGTCCCTCAGCTTTATTGTGAGGGCTGCTCTAGTAGGATAGAAGGCATCCAGGGTCATTAGAGATGACCAAGGAAATGCCTGACCTGGCCTCCCACTGAAGCTCTATCTCCAGTGATTCCATTAGGACCTTTAGGCCAGGAGCTTGCAAGCAGACCATGTGCATGCTTAGCCTGGTAAGGGGGAATCCCACCTGCCATGTATTTGTGGAGGTCATGAGTTAGCTGAATCCTTCTCCAAACTCGGCACTTCTGAGCAGACATGTGGAGCCCCAGTAAGCCATCTGAATAAGTCATCTGAATCATATATGCACCATGTATCAACAAGCTCCCTTCTTATCCCTGTCTGGGTGTCCTGCCTAGTTAAGAGATGTGAATCAGGACTTCCTGTGGGACATTCCTAACTTTGGTAGATAATCATTATCTGATGAAATAAAGTGCAACGTTGGAATCTGTATCCCTGTACTCTTTAGAGAAGGAAAACAGGTTACTCTACTTGATGGAACATATCCCAGAGGAAGGAATCCCAAGGGACAGAGCAATTCATGAATTCAGCTGGGCTGCAGCTCATGGCAACCTGTCAGCACTGCCCAGAGACAGCCGAGTGCAGGAGCAGCTCCTGTGCCAAGAGCAGCAGGGCTGCGGGCACTGCCTGCTGCTGTGGGCAGGGGAGGAGAGAGGACAGAGAGGTGAAAGGCAACGTGGAGTGGGAGGAGAGAGCAGAGCTCATGGTGGGAGCAATCTTTGACACAGTAAGTCACTGGCTGCAGGGTAATGCTACTGAGGTTTCTGGAGGGATCTGCAGCATCCCTCCCAGCTGATGACCTTTTTTTTTTGAGGATTGTTCTCCCTGCTTCTACTTTGCATACGAGGAGATGCTTCAGAACAGAAATTCCCTGTCCCAGCATCACAAGGTCAGGGCATCATGGCTGCTTCTTCTGGAGCTGGTGCAGGACAGTGAAGGCAATGTGGGCACAGAGGTTTTTCAGAGCACTGTTCTTCAGAGCAGTGTCCATGCGCCCCAGGGTGCTGTGTGCCCGGGGCAGTGATTCTGTGAGGATCAGCACTCAGCCTGCCAGGGCGCTGCAGGGAGAAGCTCTGGGTGGGAGGAGAGATCCCCCCCGGGCGGGTTCATTCTCCTGCTGAGAGGCTGCTGTGTGGGGTCAGGGCTGCTCACAGCTCAGCCTGACCCACACAACATATCTGGAAGGGGCTTTTCAAGAGGACACTCTTGGGAAGCTTCTATGAAAGGGAAGGGAATATCCAGAGGCTAGGATTTTGTTTGGTATCCTTGACAAGGCAGCAAATGAATGGGACATTTTAGGTTTAGATGCCTGAAGGAGAGTTCTGCAGTGCTGCTCTGAGGGATCAACGGGTCTGTGAGGACCCCAGATTATTCCTTCAACTGCCTTTTCACCTGTGGGCAGCAGCAATATCCCCTTTGCAGCTCTCCTCATTCTCGTTGTGCTTAGTCTCACTCTGCTCTCAAGGGGAAGGGCTCCAGGGCATTTCTGACCTCCTCTGCAGTCAGATTTCCAGAACAGCAGAGCTGCCTCTCTCCTGCCATGTGCCCATTTCCCATTGCAAGGCACAGGGTCTGAGAACCACTGCCCTGGGAGTCCACACTGTCTGGGAGGTGCAACCTGGGGACGGTGCTGCTCTGTCTCTCTGTCCTCCCTTGGCAGCAGTCACAGTGTTTCTCCTCGTTTCCCTGCCTCTCCTTTCTGCTCTTGTCCTGGCAGTCAGCTGGGGCTTCAGCTACAAATTCAGATACTCACCCTGAGGTCCTGCCATGGAGGTGTCTGAAGAGGGACAATGTGCCCAGGGTGCTGGGCAGTGTCATTGGAGGGGCTGCAAAGGGGTTGACTCTCCCTTTAGGAGACCCTGTGACTGTCAGGACACGTGACTGTCTCTGCTGTCCTGCTGGGGTTGTGAGGTGCCCTCCGGAAGAGGATTCAGTGCACAGAGTGCTTGCCATGTCAGGAGCAGTTTCCTGTTCTCTCCATCACATATTCACCTTAAACTTAGGGGGAGAACAGAGTTAAATGAGTGGTTTGAAACCAGTCTTCTATGATCTCAACAGAGTTCAGGGTTTTCTGCAGGAGCAAGGCAGATGGACTCAACAGCACTCCTCAATGTTCCCTAAGCAGCAGAGAGCCCATTTCCCTCTCCAGTCTGCTTAATGTTCACATTTTCAGAAATAGAGACATCTGTCTTTATCTGCATGTCAATAAAGACATGCAAAGAACCTGACGAGATATGGTGACAGAATCTTAAAATTTTCAAAATAAGTAATTCTAAAGCAAAATGCTAAAACCCCCTACTGCACCCTGAACTCCTTGGAAGTGTGTGTGGCAATATTAAAAGACCCTTTATCTTAAAGGTGGATGTCCTGTGACATCAACTCTGAAAAAGAGAGATATCAAGAACCAGTCCTTTATACACATTGGCGTAGAGTAACTCAGGCTCTGGCTCCTGCCAGAACACTCAGCTGGAGCAGAGACTGAGGAGCCGACTGAAGGTGACAGTGAGAAGAAGAAATTACTGAGAGCTGGAACAGAGGTAGAGAAGCATTTCTATGAAAAATGGAAAGTTTATTTCAGAGAAAATTCTTCCAAGCTATTATTGTCTTTTCTTCCCTACACAGTTTTCCTGAGCCCAATAGAACAGATGTCCAACAGCAGCTCCCTCAACGAGTTCCTCCTCCTGCCATTCTCAGACACGCGGGAGCTGCAGCTCTTGCACTTCTCGCTCTTCCTGGCCATCTACCTGGCTGCCCTCCTGGCCAACGGCCTCATCATCACAGCCGTAGCCTGCGACCACCACCTCCACACCCCCATGTACTTCTTCCTCCTCAACCTCTCCCTCCTTGACCTGGGCTCCATCTCCACCACTGTTGCCAAATCCATGCACAATTCTCTGTGGAACATCAGGGTCATTTCCTACTTGGGATGTACTGGGCAGGCCTTTTTCTTCCTTTTTTGGTATCAGCAGAGTATTATCTCCTCACAGTCATGGCCTATGACCTCTACGTTGCCATCTGCAGACCCCTGCACTACGAGACCCTCCTGGGCAGAAGAGCTGGGGTCAGAATGGCAGCAGCTGCCTGGGTCAGTGGTTTCCTCAATGCTCTCCTGCAAACTGGGAACACATTTTCCCTGCCACTCTGCCAAGGCAATGAGGTGGAGCAGTTCTTCTGTGAGATCCCCCAGATCCTCAAGCTCTCCTGCTCAGACTCCTACCTCAGGGAAGTTGGGTTTCTTGTTGTTAGTATCTCTTTAGGCTTTGGGTGTTTTGTTTTCATTGTGGTGTCCTATGTGCAGATCTTCAGAGCTGTGCTGAGGATCCCCTCAGAGCAGGGCCGGCACAAAGCCTTTTCCATGTGCCTCCCACACCTGGCTGTGGTCTCCCTGTTTCTCAGCACTACACTGTTTGCCTACCTGAAGCCCCCCTCCATCTCCTCCCCATCTCTGGATCTGGTGCTGGCTGTTCTGTACTCGGTGGTGCCTCAAGCACTGAACCCCCTCATCTACAGCGTGAGGAACAAGGAGCTCAAGGATGCCATTAGGAAAGTGATTTCATGGACCTTTTTAAGCAGTGGTAATTTTTCCACATCTCTCCACAAATGACTCTTTCTGTATCCCGTAACTGGATTGAGCATTGTTTCTTCAAGTTGTTTTCATTATGACTGTTACTAGTGATAATAATTGTTACCGTGTTGCTACATATCTACTTGTATTCATTCCCCTTTTTACGGTGTCTGCTCTGTCTCACCTGATACCCTCAATTGTGTCGAATGCTGGAAAAGGACTGGCCCCCTAACAGTATCTCTGTAATAAAGTAATTTCTATCAGTACAGTGTGTGAAAGCTGGGCTTTTCCTCCAAAGCTGATGCCAAGAATAGGCCCAAGGACTTGCACCTCTCTAGGGTCTGCTGCCTAGGATTCTTCATGGGTTCAGCAACACAGAGCTCAGAATCATGTAATGATCTTTCAGTGACCAAGGGCTGGTTTGGGGATTCACCTCTCAGAGTCCAAGGATAGTGGAGACACTGAATGGTCATGGATTTACACCTGCACAGCTCTCCTACGTATTAAGGCACAGTGTCAGGCGGCTGTTCTCATGGAGGGGAAGCTGGTGGTGTCAGGAGAGCACAGAGATCCTCCTGGGACAGCATATGCCTGGGATGGACTGTGAGTAGAGCCTCATAAAGGGAGAGGTCCTCAAAGATGGAGTTTCTTAGAGGTAAAGCACTGGGTATTCGCAGGCAAAAGAGGACTCTGCAGTCTTAGGAGAGGCAGCGAGGACTCAACTGCCAGGAGGAAGGGAGAACAGAGAGCCCTCTGGGTCACCATCTATCAAATACCAGGGGCAGGATGTATAGGCACAACTGGACACAACGAGCACCCTTGGAAATGCTCTGCAGTCCAGGTGCCCTGGGCTGTGCAGTCATCTGCAGTCCCCCAGGGGGATTAGAGGTCGTGATACTCATTTGGTTGGGTCTGACTGCTACCCCCGGTCACAGGGGCAGTGAAATGTCACCCTTAGCCACATTATCTCCCCTCCTCACCCCTCCATATCCTTCCCAGCTCTGGATCTGTCTGTTCTGGCCGTTTGGTACTCAGTGGTGCCTCCAGCGCTGAACCCCCTTGTCTACAGCATGAGGAACAAGGAGCTCAAGGAGGCACTGAGGAAACTTCCTCAATGGGTACAATGTCAGTGCCAAAACCTGTTCTGTGTGCAGTCACTTGTCATTCCCATGTACTTGGCATGAAACGTGCTCTTCATTTATTTCTTTCTCAGTGTTTACTCTTACCTTCCTGATAAAATAATAATAAATAATTATTTAAAATACAATACAAAAATACAGCAGGAACAAAAGGAGGACTAGGGAAAATACGGGCCTGCTGCTAAATGGGCCAAGAGCCCTGGTGAGAGAGGACACAGAAAAGGCCACCTTTGTTGCAGGCTTTAGTGCTAAGAGTGACCCTCAGGAATCCTAGGCCCTGGAGACCATGGAGAAATAGAGAAAGGAAGACTATCCCTTGCTGGAGGCGTATCTGAGTAGGGCTCACTTCAGCAAATCAGACACCCACAAAACCATGGGCTCTGTCAGGACTCTTTTGCACTGTTCAGTGCCCATGTCTGACAGAGCTCCATGAACTGCAAGAAATCAAGTCCCTCCAGTTACACTGCTTGTACCTCTGGCCCTTGGCAAGCGACCTTCACACATCAGAGACTCTCTGAGCACCGCCTGATAGATGCAAAAAGGGGCTCACATTGGAATGCTGCATTTATGGCACTGCATCTCGCACTGCTTTCATGCCTCCTGATGGTTAGCTTGCTTCCCTTTACCCCTTCTCTGTTTGTCACACTGCACCATTGCATGTGTCACGATCACATCTCAAAGTGCACAAGCGGCAGTTTCTCCTCTGGTGTTATTCCTGTGTTTCACACCTCAGACAACTTCACCTGCCACCTGCATGGTCAAAGTGACAACTGGGAATAGAAGAAGCTGAGCGCAAGGAAGGACCTTGCTCTACCTTGCTTGGTCTTGTTACAGGCATTGCCTGGTTCAGGCTGGGCTGCTTTTTCTTGGAGAGCAGCAAGGGAAGAGGCATCTTTCCCTTCTTTCAAAAGTCATCAGACAATAATTTGCATCCTGCTTGTCACACACACTTGCTACTCAGGGCCATAAGGGCCCGGGGCTTGGGGCATGCAAAGGATCATGACGAGAAAGAAGAGCACCGGCACAGCTCTAGGGCAGACGGGGCGACAGAAAGAACCAGCCACCACTGGAAAGAATGGTCTTATTTCACTATTAGTATTAAGGCAGTATGGAATGATAGATTTAACAAAATAAGCTTATTACACAGTCAGTTTTAGCAACAGACAAAATAGGCAAGGTAATGCACCTAACCATTACTATATGAGAAAGAGAATAGTGATTAAAAGATACATCACCAATTGCCTAAATATGCTACTGTCATACAAATCCGCAGCCAGTGGGGAGTCCCTGTTGCGGCGAGGATTTGGAGAAACTTCCCGGCAACTGGGAGGTCTTATGTGGTGCTTCCACCCGTGAGGTCTCCAAAATCTCAGCAAGAGTGTCCATCTTTTATAGACCCAAATCAGCAAATCATGATAACTTGCATTTTGTTTGTTAGCGGTGACATCTGATGTGGCATACTTTCCCTATCATGTGGGATGGGGATCGGGTCAGAGCCCAGGCCTCAGATGTGAGAGTTCCCTTCAAGGTCAAAAATAGTTGAATGAGAGCTTAAAAACGCTACAGTTTAATAAGCCCCTGTGCAAGCTGGCATGAGCAATTCTACAGGTGAGTGTTGTGCACTGCAAAGGCAGTGCCATATTCATATCTAAGTCAGCCCCGACTCGGGCCTGTCGTTCAGTTCCTCACGTTCCACTCTGTCGTGACACACAAGGTTATATTCGTCCCCACATTGTGAGGCTGCCAAGAAATTTCCTTGGTAGTGGGAGGCAGCATGAAAAGAGGAAACAGGACCAAAATACAGCTTGGGAAGCTCAGATTGGGCAATAGGATGAAGAAATATCACTTGAAGGGTAGAGCAGTGGTGCTACAGGGCACCCAGAGTGAGTCTGTCACCACACATGGCTTTGTGTTTCAAGAAACAGCCACTGAGGATGGAAAAGCTCTCAATGAAGGGAAGGAGAACCTCTTGGGAGAACTTGCTGGTGAAGCAGATTGGGTGTCCATAGTCTGCAGGGACACAGGAGCAGGTCTAGGATGACCTGTGGTAGAGATGGCCAAGGGCACTGCCAAGGTCCCAAGAGAATGGAGGTCTTTATCCTTTTGACTATGGCTGTTGTGTCTGTCACCAAGGCCTACCAGGAATCATCAGGACTTCTTTGCCCCCTTTATCCTTCTGGGGACCTTGGGAGGTGTCATGTGTTTGTCCTGCACTCAGCATTGCACACCCTCACCCAAACACTGATACAGGGAGGATGTGGGCAACACATGGAGGAAAGGATCTCCCTTCCCAGGGTTTCTCTGCCTGTGCTTGGCCAATGTGTTGACAAAACACATCAAGGGTGTATTCGACATCAGAGCCACCTGAGTATTTTCTCTACCTGACTATTACCAATGATTACATTTTTTAGCTTTAACCAGCCCCTGGCGAGTTATTGTAGTTTATGGCCTCAGTGGGATCCATTAATGCTCTACAAAACTTTAGGGTTTCCTTCTGATTTTGACTTCTTCACAGATTTCTTCAGTCTCCTTTCAATAGCTGCAATTCATGGCCTCAGCTCCAAGTACTGCATGGAGCTCATTAAAAAGCAAAAAGCCCTGATACACCAGAACTCTCCCTGCTATTTCCTTCAAGTGTCCATGGCTAATTGGAGAGTTTTGGGGATGGTAGCTGAAAGCTGAAGACAACAATCATATACAAGTATTTCATCTTTTTAAAGTTTTCTATTATTATTCTAAAGAATAGGTGACAGCACACCATCCAATTCATAGGTATCCAGAGCAACTCCTAATGCAGTCAGCACATGTAGGAAAAGCCGTGTTCCAGAGATCAGGCACTGTATGCACAATCTTCCTCCCCATCTCCCCAGCCCTACCATTTCCCTCATTAGCCTCCCGGGAATTTAAATCCCTCGTGTTGAAAGCCAGCATTAGTCCACCTACGTCTGCACTCAATGTTACAGCTCACCTGCCCCAATTCTCACCTGCTTTACTTAGACAACTGGCTGCCAACAGCCACAGGGGGATCTTCTTCTAATGACACTCTTTGAATGTATGCTAAGTCCATACAATCCGTACACATAGTAAGGACTTGGCTAATGGGGCAGGCTGCAGAAAGACAAAGCTTTAACCTCCATAAAGGGCAAATGAGCCGCTGGGTCTCTGAGTGAACAGAGTATCGGGAGGAGTCACAATGTGTCCAGATAGTGCCCTAAAGTGGATGTTTGAAATTGTCACTTTAAACACGACATGTGGGAATGGGAGACTT
The DNA here is from genome assembly GCF_059628265.1 of Tinamus guttatus. Taxonomy (NCBI): domain Eukaryota; kingdom Metazoa; phylum Chordata; class Aves; order Tinamiformes; family Tinamidae; genus Tinamus; species Tinamus guttatus. The sequence goes on along the minus strand of NW_028289061.1, from coordinate 661,637 downwards.
AGGTAGATGCACAGGAGACAGGGAGAGAACAGGCCAAGTGTCCCAGCATGGAGATCTGGGCTCACAGCATCACTGATGAGCTGCCACAGACTGAATAAGCAACCCAAAGAAGTCCTTCCTTTGGCAGTGACTTGGAAAGCTACATCCCTGACAGGGTTCCAGGGAGATGGAGTTTCCCTTCTGTAAGATGGTCCCCAGGACTATGCAGAGATGAGGAAGAGCATGAAGGGAGGTTGCAGGGATATTCGCCAGCTTCATCAGCTGCAGAGCAGGGAGCTGGTCATCTCACAAACTGCTGATTCAGTCAAATGCGATGGGGACTGATGAGTGAGATGGGGACTGCTGGATCAACACTTGCAGCCTGGACCTCAGTTCTTGTTCCCAGTGATCCTGCTGCTCTCCAACAAGGCTCCCAGCTTCGGGAGCTCCTTCCTGAGTTGTCACACGGAAACTGTCACTGCAAAGACCCCTGTGGATCCCAGGCTGTGGCAGTAGCTGCTCAGGGCTAGAGGCTGCCGCAGGAGTCCTGCCTGAGGGTCCCACCTTGCTCAGGGGACAACGTGGCAGCCAGGACCCCTGGGCTGGGGCTTCCCCGAGCCCCAAGGCTCTGGTGGGGCAGCTCCAACCCTTGTGTGGGTGCTGGGGGCAGAAGGAGAGAATCCAGGGCAGGTTTCCCTGGCACTGGCTGCCCCTCTTCTCCCCCACGCCGGGGTGGGCAGTGCTGGCTGAGCCCAACACAGCAGCTCACACAGCCCCCCAGGCCCCCACACCAGCACCCCCAGCACCCGCAGCCCCGAGCTGGGCTCCCCTCCCCTCCCTGCCCCAGCCCCGCACAGCCCCCAGCACAGCCAGGAGCCCCGCGGGGCCTCACAGCCAATGGCTGCGCTGGGCACGAGGAGGTCACTGCTGCCGCAGCCCCTGATAGGCCAGCTGCAGGGAGAGGGCGTGGCTGCTGCTTGGGAGGTCCCCGCTGCGGGCAGAGCTGATTGGGCAGCAGCAGGGCTGGCTCTGCCTGGTGACTGTGAGGTCACCGCTCCCGCAGCGCCTCATTGGGCAGCAGCCGGGCCCTGCGGGGCTCTGCGCTGCTGAGATCATCTCCGCGGAGCAGCTGCTGAGCTCGGGCTGGGCTCCTGGTGGGGAAGGGCTGGGGAGGCCATTGCTGCCCTGGAGGGCAGGGCCAGAGAGCTGGGCGGGACGGCGCTGTGACGTCATGTCTTTGTGAGTGCCTGATTGGCTGGCAGCAGGCAGGCAGGCGTGGGCGGTGGGTGGGGGGTCTCTGTGGTGAGAGGAGCTGAGAGGGCAGCAGTGGTTCCTGTGTGGGGAAGGGGGTTGAGGAAGCTGCTGTCTCTGAAGGCCACAGGCAGCAGCAGGGATGTGGTGGGTTTGCACCTGTGAGGTCACCTCCATGTGAGCAGCTGGTTCTAGGCTTTAGGGTTGTGATTCAGTGGCGCAGAGCCTAGTTGGAGGCCTGTAGCTAGCAGTGTCTCCCAGAGGTCCAGTCCTGTTCAGTTTACTCATTCATGACCTGCATGAAGGGACAGAGTGCAGCAGGTTTGCTGAGGATATAAATCTGGGAGGAGTGGTGGTGCTTTGGAGGGCTATGCAGCCATTCAGAGGGACCTGGACAGGCTGGAGAGCTGGATGTAGATGAACCTCATGAAGTTCAACACAGTGAAGACCAGCACCTGGGGAGGAATGCACAAGGACAGGTGGGGGTTGACCTGCTGTGTGGAGAAGAACCTGTACATCCTGGTGGCCAAGAAGTTGTCCCTGAGCCAGCATGTGCTGCCTCCTGTGGCGGAGAAGGCCAATGGTGTTCTGGCTAGAGAGGGGATCTTATCAGTGTTTATAAATACTCGTGTCATCAGGGGCTCTGTAGGTCACTGCCATGGAGATCGCCCAGTGAGGCAGAGAAGAGTCCTGGAAAAGAGTACCCTCCATTCAGCCCTGTTGTTATCCAGAACTTGTTGATAAATCCTTCTGGAATGTCTCCAGATGGTACCAAAGGATGTGAATTATTTCCAGTGGGGCATGGGAGAAGCCACAGTTCTTGCAAGGAAAGCAGAAGGGTGGCACTGTAGTGTGGCCCTTGTTTTAAATGAGCTGCAAGACCACTCGAGTGCATCAGTTGACCATCTTGCAGCTGAGCAGATCAAGTGTTTGCACAAATGCCTTTGACCATATTAATCAAAAGAGAGTGAATGTCTCCCTGAGTGTGCCAGACCAACATGCGTTGGGTAGGGGAAATGTGGACAAGGCTCAGCCCAACTCAGGGTATAAAAACTGAAATGTATCAAAGAAATAAAAAAGGCATCTGGAGCTTTTTTCATCATATTCCTTCCTGGCAGCTGGGGATACTCAGTGTGGTGGCAACGAGCGTGTTGTAAAGACAGGTTAATGGGAATCCCATTTGTACTGTCCCACACCCGAGTTCCCATCCAGCTGGCCAGCTCCATCCTCCTGCAGGTCCCCATACCCCAAGGGAGAGGAACAGGCCAGGCTTGCACGAGCTCTCTTGTGCAGCAGAGCCCAGCAGGTCCTGCAGCCCAGCTGCCTGCGGAGCCCTGTGTGGGGCACAGCCTGGGGTGGGCAGGGACCGGCTCCTTGGCTGCCTCAGACCTGACCCTGCTGAGCAGCAGCCCCCATTTCCCTCCCTCCTTCCTTGTGCTGGGGATGTGCTGGCAGGAGGTCTCCTCGTTGCCCTCCCCTCCCCTCTCTCTTTCCAGCTCCAGCCGAGCTCTGCATTTCCTCTCTCCATCCCTGCTGGCACAGAGCAGGTCTCGATGCTCCCCCGGGGCAGCCCGTCCCCTCCTGCCCTCTGTGCACTCCCACCCCAGCACCTGAGCGCTGGTGCTGCTGCCAGGGCAGAGGTGGAGGATCCCCTGGAGCGGCTCCGCAGGGAGCTCCCAGGGAAAAGCTGTGCCCAGCCCCAGTCCCAGCGTGGCAGAGGGGGCTGCCCTCTCCCACCCACCTGGTGGTGCCAGACCCACCTCAGCCCAATCCTGAATGGCTCCAGCGCAGCCCTCGAGGAGCTGGAGCTGCCTTGGGCCTTGAGATCATCTGGCAGCAAGAGGGTTTGATGTGGGCACAGCGGCAGCGGTGATGAGAGGAACAGACCCTGCCATTGCCTGTGTTGGCCAGGGCATTGGATAGGCGATGCCTCTGTGGCCAGATGGACCCTATGTGTTGGGTGGATACCTGCTCAAGGGTAGGAGCAGCAGGGCCTTCTTGGGCTTCCATCGCAGAGTGAGCTTCCAGTGCTTCTGGATCTGTGGCTAAGGAGTAAGAAATCATGGAGTTGCAGAGAAGTTGCTGTGGGAAGGGACCCCTGGAGAGCAGGGCTAGTTGGAGCCCTCCAGTGTTACCTGGCCACTGCTGGACTCCGCCTGACCCCCGTTACCATCCACAAACCTGCCCTGCTCCTCTTGTTTGAGCACTGGAGGATGGCATCTTCTGTCCATAGATCCCAGCACTATTGGCCCTGCCTGCATCCTGGGCATTGTAAGCTCAGACCAATGTGGCTGCTCTTGCTTCTTCATGCACATAAGACTCTGCATGCAGCCTTCCTGAGTAGGTGGCCTGAATCTGAAGCTCTCCTCGTGCCTTTAAATTGTTTGTCAGGAAATTTTCTGCCCTGTAAATACAGCTTTTGTATCTAGAGCCCTCTCTGGGACCTGCTCAGCTCCAGCTTCCCTTGCCAAGACTTTCCAAACTATTAGGAGGGCCGAGTCGAGCTGGAGATGGGAAGTCATCTCCGCAGAATGGTGACAAGACCAGGTCAGGACCCAGCTCAGCCATGTCCACAGCATCAGTCAGGGCAAGCGCAAGGACAAGGGGCAGGAGGCCCCATAATGAGGTCAGTGACTCCCTGTCTCCCTAGCTCTTGTGCCCAGCAGGTCCCCTCCCTGTCTGCCTGCAGTCCCTCCATACCCACCCTGCTGCCCAGCACTGCATGAGACCGGCCCTGCAGCCCCTCCAGCAGCTGCTGCTTGTCACGGTGGGACACAGACTCAGTTGGAATTGAACATGGCTAAGAGTCAGATTTACATGAGAGATTCTTCAGGACAAATGGCACGAAACAGAAAATTTATTTTCTTTTGCAGGAATGTAACAGAACAAAAGTAAGAAATAAATCAAAAAAACCCCACATATCCTGCATGCCAAATCTCCCAGTACAGATATTGCTGATGTTAGAACAATTGGATGAGTTTCCTTAGGGCATCCTTGAGCTCCTTGTTCCTCATGCTGTAGATGAGGGGGTTCACTGCTGGAGGCACCACCGAGTACAGAACAGCCAGCACCAGATCCAGAAATGGGGAGGAGATGGAGGGGGGCTTCAGGTAGACAAACAAACCAGTGCTGACAAACAGGGAGACCACGGCCAGGTGCGGGAGGCACATGGAAAAGGCTTTGTGCCGGCCCTGCTCTGAGGGGATCCTCAGCACAGCTCTGAAGATCTGCACGTAGGACACCACAATGAAAACAAAACACCCAAAGGCTAAAGAGACACTAACTCCAAGAAGCCCAACTTCCCTGAGGTAGGAATTGGAGCAGGAGAGCTTGAGGATCTGGGGAATTTCACAGAAGAACTGCTCCACCACATTGCCTTGGCACAGTGGCAGGGAAAATGTGTTCCCAGTGTGCAGGGGGCCATAGAGAAAACCACTGGCCCAGGCAGCTGTTGCCATTCTGACACAAGCTCTGCTGTCCAGGAGGGTCCCGTAGTGCAGGGGTCTGCAGATGGCAACGTAGCGGTCATAGGCCATGATTGTGAGGAGAAAAAACTCTGCTGAAATGAAAATAGTAAAACTTAAGACCTGCCCAACACATCCCAAGTATGAAATGGATCTGGTGTCCATCAGGGAATTGGCCATGGATTTGGGAACAGTGGTGGAGATGGAGCCCAGGTCGAGGAGGGAGAGGTTGAGGAGGAAGAAGTACATGGGGGTGTGGAGGCGGTGGTCGCAGGCTACGGCTGTGATGATGAGGCCGTTGGCCAGGAGGGCAGCCAGGTAGATGGCCAGGAAGAGCGAGAAGTGCAAGAGCTGCAGCTCCCGTGTGTCTGTGAATGGCAGTAGGAGGAACTCATTGAGGGAGCTGCTGTTGGACATTTCACTCTCTCCAGGCTTTGAGGATTGTTCAGAAAAGAAAAGATATTGAGCAGTTATTCCAGATTTTTTAAAGTTAAATATCTCCCAACTTGTTCCAGTTCTAATACACTGCCCATATTGCCTCTCTTCCTGGAGATCTTTGTGCAGCTCCCTTCCTTGGGCCTCAGTGTGGGGTGGCTGAATGTGCTGTGAGGAGCAGGAGCATCTCCCCATGGGCTCCAGAGAAGTCTGTCCAGCTCTACAGTAATGGGAAGGAGGCAAGAGGGGTGATGAGCTCTGAGATTCACAGTTTTTCAGGTGAAATCCCCCTGGTTTGTAAAAGGGCTTTTCAGTATCTACAGCACCACTTCTAATGAACGTGTATTGAGGATTTTGGGGATTTTTGACATTTATTTTGACATGTATTTTCTTTGGGATGGCCCTCTCACCGCTTCAGAGTGTTCTGCAGAGGCAGAAATTTTCAGTGTTTCTACTGGGAATCCTGAGAAAATGGATTTATAGTCACGTTATGCAGAGTGAGGAGAGCTCCTCTGCCTATTAGCCTTGATTGCAGCTGTTGTGTGCCCAAACCTCATTGAGGTGCATGATGATCACTCTAATCAGTTGCCCTAGAAAGAACCCAGCCCCTCCTAAGAGCAGACAAGTCCAGTTTCAAAACCTCCGATCTCCAACTTCTCTCCCTTTCTCAGGGCACCTGAGGGAGGTCTCCAAGCTTTGCTTCTAGCCAAGAATATGCAGGGCTCTTTTCAGCTGCCCATATGCAGTTTCCAAACCGTTTTTTCCTACTCTCAGTCTCTGTAACAGATTCTTCAGAGGTCTCCTGGACATCACAGAGATGGCAGGAGGCAGCAATATCCCTCCTGAGGGCACCTCCAAGTCTGTTAAGACATTACAGGCAAAAGGGTCAAATGAAGTTGCATTGAAGATGGACTGTGCTTAAGGGAGAGTTAGCTCAGTTCCTAAACCCATGGGCTGCATTTCCTGGAGTTGCACAGGTTAGAGGGGACTGGAGATGCCTCACTCCCATGCATATCCCTCTCTTCCACAGCTTGCAGGGTAGGTGTCTGAACTGCATCTGAAAACTCTGCAACCCCAGGGAGTCCAAGAGAAGAACAGGAGGGGAAACAAGGAGCAATCCTGCGATCCTTCTGCCAAGGGGAGAAAGGAAAGACAGGCAGAGGGGCGCTCAGGAACACCCTTACCTCACCTATGTGGGCATGCTACCTCACAGATGGTGACATTGCAGGACATGCATCTGAAGCCCCTATATTGGGCAGCAGGAAATGTGCCCATAGCAGGAGGGATGCCCCTGTCCTTTGCCAGGGATCTGGCTGCAGTGGAGTGGGCTGATACCCTGGACCCCAAGGCTGTCAGTGCAGAGAGGCTGCTGGGTGGCAGAGGAGACGTGGCAGGGCTTGCTCAGAGGAAGGTGTCTGCATTGGAAGGACCCCAAATCCATCCTCCCATCATGGTGGGCACTTCCCTCTCCTTCCCTGACCATCTCTGCTGCCCACAGCAGTCCCTGATGGCACCTTACTCTGTCCCAACAATTTTTGTCAGTCTGTGCTCACAGAGACATCACTTTTGTGTGCTCAGTTCTGCCCTACACAAGCCTCTGAGGACAGGGCACTGTCCAGGGGCATCGCTGTGCAGGCACTTTATGGAGCAAGTAGAATAAATTGCACAAAGGTGATGCTGATGCTGTCTGCAGACTAAGGTGGGTGGAAGAGGCTCTATAAAGTTTCTTACAGACCTATTGATCTCTGAGAGGTAAGGTTTGTGTCCACTACTTCGGCAAAACAGAATACACTCCTCTTTTCTCCCTGTAGCAGTTAGGGAGATAATGGAAAGTGCAGACAGGAAGAGGAAAGTTCCTGCCCTTGGAAGTGGCCCTTCTCTTGATGTTCCTCTTGAAAAGACTCTTGGGACATGTCCTGTGCATGAACAAGTTGAGCAGACTTGATCGAGGCAGCACAGTGTCAACAGGAAGATGATCCTGGCTGACTGGGACCAGCCCTGTCAGAGCTTCTCTGTGCAGCACTGACCCTTGCAGGCAGCAGAGTCACTGCCCAGGGTGCTCCCTCGGGTGCAGGGATGATGCTCTGATTCAGAAACCTGGAGAGACCTATGTGCACACCCAGCACTTGACATCCCTGTAGCGATACCTGGAAGAAAGGAGCAGCGTGCCCTGCCCTGTGAAGGTGCATCAGGGAATCCCTGAGCTGAATCAGCTCCTTCTGCTGCCATGCCCTGGATACTCCAGGAGAGACAAGTCCTATCAGTCATGGGGTGGGATGGGTTCAGAAGATCCCTCCAGAAAGCTCAACAGAATTGCCCTGCAGCCAGAGACTTACCATGCAAGGGCTTGTGAAGATTTCTTCCTTCAGTGCTGCTCCACACTGCCGTTCCCCTCTCGCTGCCTTCTCTCCTCCCCTGTCCGCAGCAGCAGGGAGTGCCCGCAGCCCTGCTGCTCTTGGCACAGGAGCTGCTCCTGCACTTGGCTGTCTCTGGCAGTGCTGACAGGCTGCCACGAGCTGCAGCCCAGATGAATTCATGAATTACTCTGTCCCTTGGGATTCCTCCCTCTGGGATATGTTCCATCGAGTAACCTGTTTTCCTTCTCTAAAGAGTACAGGGATACAGATTCCAACATTGCAATTTATTTCATCAGATAATGATTATCTACCAAAGTTAGAAATGTCCCACGGTATGTCCTGATTCACATCTCTTAACTAGGCAGGACACCCGGACAGGGATAAGAATGGAGCTTGTTGATACATGGTGCATATATGATTCAGATGACTTATTCAGATGGCTTATTGGGGCTCCACATGTCTGTTCAGAAGCGCCAGGTTTGGAGAAGGATTCAGCTAACTCACAAACTCCACAAATACACGGCAGGTGGGATTCCTCCTTACCAGGCTAAGCATGCACATGGTCTGCTTGCAAGCTCCTGACCTAAAGGTCCTAATGGAATCACTGGAGATAGAGCTTCAGTGGGAGTCCAGGTTAGGAATTTCCTTGGTCATCTCTAATGACCCTGGATGCCTTCTATCCTACTAGAGCAGCACTCACAATAAAGCTGAGGGACAGGCAGATCCCTACAGCTCAAAAAGCTGATCTATTCCAGTGGAGACCATTTATAGAATCACAGAATGGTTGAGGTTGGAAGGAGCTTTGGGGATGATCTAGTTCAAACCCCTTGATCAAGCAGTGTCACCTACAGCACGTTGCACACGATCCTGTCCAGGCAGGTCTGGAATATCTGCAGAGAAGGTGACTCCACAACCTCTCTGGGCAACCCATGCCAGTGCTCTGTCACCTTCACAGTCAAGATGCTTTTCCTCAAATTCAGGCAGAACTTCCTGTGCTTCAATTTGTGTCTGTTTCCTCTTGTGCCATCACTAGTCACCACCTAAAAGAGTCTGGGCCATCCTCTTCTGCTCTTGGCATCCTCCCTTCAGGTATTTGCACACCCTGATAAGATCCCCTCTCAGCCTTCTCTTCTCCAGGCTAAAACAGGCTCAGGTCTCTCACCTTCTCGTCATAGGAGAGATGCTCCAGCTCCCTGATCAACTTTGTAGACCTATGCTGGGCTCTCTCCAGTAGCTTCATGTCCCTCTTGTACTGGGGAGCCCAGCACTGGACACAGGACTCAAGGGGTGGCCTTCCCAGGACTTAGTAGAGAGGCAGGATGACCTCCCTCGTCCTCCTGGCAGCAATCTTCCTACTGCACACCAGAGGACCACTGGCCTTCTTGGCAGCAAGGGGACATTGCTGGCTCATAAACAAGCTTCAAGGGGGCTTGAGTGAGAGAAGGCACCTTCCTCTGGTTGCAAGGGACGTTTGGAGATCATCTAGTCAGATGATGGTCAAGTCAATGTTCGTAAGCACCTGGGAGGCCAGCAGGAGGCACATGGCACTGCTCCTGCTTGGGAGGGGGGTCACATTGTCTCTGCTCCTGACTGGACAGCACCAGGCATTAGCAGGTCCATCCATGTCTGTGAGGGTGATCGTGAGCTCTGCTCTTTGCTGAGTCCCGGGCAGGCCAGCAAGAGGCGCCTGGCTGGGCAGTTCCTTGGGAGGTCCCTGCTGGCAGAGCAGCTGCGAGGCCAGCGCTGGCCCATGGCTGGGGACGGGCTCTGAGGCCGCTCCTGTCCCAGCAGCAGCAGTGGGGACAAGAGGGTTTGCTGAGGGTGCCCCGTGGAGGGGCTGACACCTGCGGAGCTCTGCAGCCCTGGAGAAAGGCAGCTCCTTAATCAGGAGGTGGGAAATGGAGCACTTAGCACCATGAATTTGTGCCACTGTGAGCATGATCTTCTCTGGCGAACGTGGACAAGGAGCAGAGACTTGCGACCAGCTACCATTGGACCAGGGAATCCAGCAAGACCTTTTAGGCTGCTAAATGAACCCAGTGCCCAAGTAAGCATGGTGTAACAAGAGCAGTGGCATTAGTAATTTATGATTGCCAGGCTGCTTGTGCAGCAGTAATTCCCCTCCCTGTCTGATGGGTGAGTGAAGAGTTAATGTAGACTCAGCTGAATTGCACTCTGAAGATGTGGTAAGGGAAACGATGGGCAGTGTCTCCAGCAGCAAGTCCACAGAATCACAGAGTGGTTAACATTGGAAGGGACCTCTAGAGATCATCTAGCCCAATGACCCTGCTCAAGCAGGGACACCTAGAGCATGTGGCACAGGGTGGCATCCAGTTGAGTTTTGAAGATCTCCAGGGAAGGAGACTCCACAACCTCTCTGGGCAGCCTGTTCCAGGACTCTGGCACCCTCACAGTAAAGTTCTTCCCCACCTGGAGATGGAACTTCCTGTGCTTCAACTTGCACCCATAATCCCTTGTCCTTTCACTGGCCACCACCAAGAAGAGTTTGGCCCCATCCTCCCTACATTCACCCCTAAGGTACTTATTTCTACATGATCAGGTCTCCTCTCGGTCTTCTCTTCTCCAGACTAAACAGGCCCAGCTCGCTTAGTCTTTCCTCATATGATAGATGCTGCAGTCCCTTAATCATCTTGGTTGCTTTATGCTGCACCCTCTCTAGAACCTCCACGTCCCTCTTGCACTGCAGAGCCCAGAACTGCACACAATACCCCAGGTGAGGCCTCACCAGAGCTGAGGAGAGGGAGCAACATCTGCTGGCAACACTCCTCCTCATGCAGGCCAGGATGCCATTGGCCTTCTTGGCCATGAGGGCACATTGCTGACTCATGGTTAACTACTTGTCGACCAGGATTCCCAAATCCCTCTCTGCGGAGCTGCTTTCCAGCAGGTCAACCTCTAATCTATACTGGTGCCTGGGGTGATTCCTCCCCAGGTGCAGGACCCTGCACTTGTCCTTGTAATGTGATGCTGGGCAATATTTCTAAATGCCTCTGCCTTTTTTCTCCTCTACATTGCCCTATTAGCCTGGAGCTAAGTAACAAGGTTCCAGTCTACCCAAGGGGTATCTGCTGGTTGAGTGTCCTGAGGTATCTGATAGATTTAGTGAGTATCGAAATGGCCCATCCTTATGCTTGCCAGGTCTGTCCTTAAAGACCTGCTGGCTTTCCTGAGCTCTGATGTCCTTGAGAGCTCCCTCCCCTGGAATCTCCCACCAGTCCCCTGAACAGGCCGGGAAGTCGGCTCTTCTGAGGCCCAGTCTCTATTCTGCTACTGTCCTTCTGCACTCCCCTCAGCATTAGGCACTCTGGATTCTCGTGGTCACAGCAGGCAAGGCAGACATTGACTATCCCATCCCTGATCAATTTGTCCTTGTTTGAAATGTCCAGATACCAGAAAGCATCGTCCTTATCAGCCCATCTGGCAGCTGTGCAAAAAAGTTCCCCTTAATGCCCTCCAGAAGCCTCCCAGACTGCTTGCACCCTGCAGTTTGCCTTTCCAGGTCATGATAGGGGGATTAAAGTCCGCTCAACAAGAACCAGGGCCAGTGATCCACAGCCTTTTTTTATACTGCTGAGAAATAGGAGAGCTCCCTCCTGAGATGCTCACCCACAAGCTCTCACTTCAAACCTTGCCTCTTCCAAGGAAGAGCTCCACACATCCAATCTGCTCCTTCACCCAAAAGGCATCCTCCCTCATCATCTATTGATCACCATTCCAATGATATTTCAGGCTTGTGACAGCTTGCACATCTTCATGTGCTCCTGCCTCTACTTCAGGCTGCCTACACTTGCATGTATTTGGGCTATAGAGCTTCAGCTGTGGCACAGAGAACAGAATGGTCACAGAGAAACCTGTTACCAAGAGGCAAAGACACTGGGTGTGCAATGGCCCAGTTCAGAGCAGAGCCATGCCGCCATATATAGCAGGAACAATGCAGTGGTGGAGGCAGCTTCCTACTAAGGAAGTGAATCCAGCAGCGTCTCAGGCCAGGAGGACACAGAGCTGGGCCACTGAGAAACAGCAGGAAAGGGGGTTCTGCCTGAGGTGACTCTGTGGCTATACTGGACCTATGACAGACTTCTTGTACAAATCTCCAGGAAGGACAAGGTGCCCCTGCCGATGTCCATGGACCCTGACAGCCTGTGATCCAGACACGCTGAGGTTCCAGCCCAGTCCCTGTTCATATAATATGATGGAGTGAGCAGACGTTGAGGGGAGGAGAGCAAGAAGGGTTTGAGAGTACAAAGAGTCTCAAGGTACCTTGGTTTGATGTGCCTCTCATTTATGCAGCACACATGGATGTAGACAGGATGGACTTTCCCTACAGACAGTGTTGGATTTCATTTGTTTGGGTTCAGGATGGAACCCTAGGATTCTCTGGAGCACTTGCCCAGCAACTGCTCCAAAGGGGATAGTTTCCCTGCAGGTCCAATCTGGTAGAGACATATGGTTGAGCTGGACAACCCAGGCATCTGACAAAGCTCTTCCAGCACTTTTCAATGCCATCAAATCAAGTGTCCGTGCTGAATTACAAGAGCTGCTGGTTAATACTGGAATCTTCCTATGCCTCAGCTGGAGGGAGTGGGGCTCTAGTTGTGTTTGGCACCAGGAGGTCATTTCAGATAGCCAAGACAATTCCCCAGCTGATCCTCACCTCATCCTCTAGGATGATGCAGGTCCCCCAGTTCCTGCATCAGAGCAAGCAGACACTGACACCACATCTGTGTGTGGCACATCTGCTTTGGACCACATCTGTCTCTGTCACCAGATATCTGTGTGTAAGCGACTGACTCTTCCATCTCCAATGATCATCAATGATTATCAATGATTATCCATCTCCAAAGACTATCCCAAAGATTATAGTGGGATCTTAGACAGGTGCATACACGCACAAATCTGTGTTGTGCTCACTTTGTTTTTGGCAAGGGGAATCCCACCAATGGCATCTGTGGATTTTACGGGAATAATCTGAATATCACTTCAGACCCAGGCCTGGGGGTCTGAATTCTGTAATGCCCAGATTGATTAATCCTAATCAAAACCTGAACCACTCAGTGAGTTGGCTTTTGTCCCATCTAGGTGTCCCTGTCTGGTTGAGAGATGAAAATCATTCTTCCAGAGTGGGACATTCACAACTTTCAAAGCTCCTCATCCTCTGATGAAATAAATTGCAATGTTGGAACTTCTCTCCACTCACGAGAAAAGGAAAACAGATTATTATTTTAGTTTGCTTGAGGGAACATTCTCCAGGAGGAGGGAGCACGAGGGGCAGAGAAATTGGTGAGTTCAGCTGGGCCTCTGCTCCTGAGCGGGGCCAGGCTCCTGGGACGGAGGCAGCCCGTGGCAGCCTGGCAGCACTGCCCAGAGACAGCTGAGTGCAGGAGCAGCTCCTGTGCCAAGAGCAGCAGGGCTGCGGGCACTGCCTGCTGCTGCGGACAGGGGAGGAGAGAAGGCAGCGAGAGGGGAACGGCAGTGTGGAGCGGGAGCACAGAGGAGACCTTCACAGCTCTTGACTTGGTGAGTTTGTGCTTACAGGACAATGCTATGGAGCTTATTGAAGGGGACATAAGAACCCATCACACCCCATGGCTGGCAGCATTTTTCTCTTCTGGCTTTTGCAGTGCAGAGGAAGAGGAGCTGCTTCAGAGCAGGGGTTCTCTAACATACCACCTAAGGGCAGGGCATCCTGCTGCCTTCCCCAACAGAAACAGCAGTGATGTGAAGCCGGGTTGTGCAGACAGGGTGAGAGGTCTGCACTTCAGAGCAGGGTCCCTGCACCCAAAGGTGCTGTGTGCCCACAGCAGTGACTGTGTCGCCTGTGAAGGTCAGCGCTCAGCCTGCCCAGGGAGCTCCCCACAGCACTGAGGGGAGAAGTTCTGGGTGGGAGGATTATCCTCTACCAGGACAGGCTCCTTCTCCTGCTGGGAGGGTGCTGCGTGGGTCAGGTCTGCTCACAGGTCTAGCTGTGAGCACATTTCAGGGGGCACTTTGCAAAATGAAAGGCAGGGCAGGCATTTCCTGGAAGGGAAGCCAATGAGATGGTGCTTAGAATTTCCTTCCACTTGGTAAGAGGAAAATGGAAACAAAACTGGCAGATTTGAACAAGAGACTGAGACTCATTAAGAGATTCAAGGAGCAGCCAAAGAGTCTGCCAAGGACATCTGGATGTCCCCTCACCCATCCCTTAGTTCATAGGCAGCACCAGCTTCTCCTGGGCTGCTGCATCAGGGTTTATCTGAGCTGGTCCTTAGCACCTGCAAACATGGGGTGCCCCTGGACAGTCCCCTGCTCCTGGGAGGTTTCTGTAGGGAGAACTGGGCTCACTTGTGAGTGTTGTTGTCCTTCATCTGAGTGAGGTGCAAGTGCAGTACAGCGAGGTGCAAGGCTCGGTGATGAAGCAGGTCCCGTGACAAAGTCCTAACAAGGGTGGTTTTTTTTTTCTTTCCTGTTGGGATGCACAAGGGTTTATGCTGAGAACAATTGAAACGCCAAAGATTTCTGCTCTATCAAATAATGTTCCCACAGTGAGGAGGCGCCTTTGTGTGTTTGTGTGTGCACCATCATATATATTATTTATACACACACTTATATATCAACAGACTCCTCCAATTATCCTTTTGCAGAAAAGACTTGATTTCCAAATGTTGAAGAGCCCTGCCATAGAAGGGGTGGACATCGTGTCCTGCAGCTTGTGTGCCTGGAATAAGGTTGCAGGGTGCAGGGTTAAAGGAGGCATGAGGACAAGGTCTGTCTCTAGACATCTTAACATGCAGAAAGGGTAAGGTCTATCCCTGTTTCCCTTTGACTGTTGTTCCCCATTGTTGGAGTGAGATCTGGTGTGGGAGACTCAGATAGAAATATCTCTGTTGAGGAGGGCAAGACTGATGGGGGTGAATCCCTCACAGAGCTCTTCTTCTTCAGATACAACTGCTGTGAGGGCTGTATTCCGCTTTCATGCTGGTGAATGGAGAATATTGCCACTTGGTCTCTGGACTAAGTCCATTCCAAGCAATGCAATATGCCATTCCAAGGCATCTCCACAAATACCACTCAAAGACTAGTGCATCTATTTCCACCTGCAGCAAAGCAGAAACAACTCCTCCAGAGCTATGGGGAGGAGTCCCTGCTGAACTTGGCACACTCAGCCAGTTCAAAGTGGAGCACCAGAAAGGAAGCTGAAATAAGGGAGAGAGGAAATGTGGGGAGTTCCTTGAGAAACTGAAATGGTTTGGCTCAGAAAAGCCTGGCTTAACTTTTGGCTTTCTTTCATACCTTGGACAAGACTCCTGTGCCCCTAAGGAAATAATGTCCAACAGCAGCTCCTTCAACGATTTCCTTCTCTTGGCATTCGCAGACACGTGGGAGCTGCAGCTCTTGCACTTCTCGCTCTTCCTGGCCATCTACCTGGCTGCCCTCCTGGCCAACGGCCTCATCATCACAGCCGTAGCCTGCGACCACCGCCTCCACACCCCCATGTACTTCTTCCTCCTCAACCTCTCCCTCCTCGACGTTGACTGCATCTCCACCACTGTCCCCAAATCCATGCACAATTCTCTGTGGAACGTGAGGGTCATTTCATACTTGGAATGTGCTGGGCAGGCCTTTTTCTTCCTTTTTTTCATATCAGCAGAGTTTTCCCTCCTCACAGTCATGGCCTATGACCGCTATGTCGCCATCTGCAGATCCCTGCACTACGGGACCCTGCTGGGCAGCAGAGCTTGTGTCAGAATGGCAGCAGCTGCCTGGGCCAGTGGTTTCCTCAATGCTCTCCTGCACACTGGGAACACATTTTCCCTACCCCTCTGCCAAGGCAATGTGGTGGAGCAGTTCTTCTGTGAGATCCCCCAGATCCTCAAGCTCTCCTGCTCAGATTCCTACCTCAGGGAAGCTGGGATTATTGTGCTTAGTGCCTCTTTAGTCTTTGGGTGTTTCACTTTCATTGTGGTGTCCTACGTGCAGATCTTCAGAGCTGTGCTGAGGATCCCCTCTGAGCAGGGCCAGCACAAAGCCTTTTCCATGTGCCTCCCGCACCTGGCCGTGGTCTCCTTGTTTGTCATTCCTGTATTGTTTGCCTACCTGAAGCCTCCCTCCATCTCCTCCCCACTTCTAGATATGGTTGTGTCCATTCTGTACTCGGTGGTGCCTCCAGCCCTGAATCCCCTCATCTACAGCATGAGGAACAAGGAGCTCAAGGAGGCAGTGAAGAAACTCATCCAGTGGGTACAAGGTCAATAATAATAACTGTTTCATTCACTCACCAGGATATCTGGCATCAAGACTGTATTTTATCCATTTCTTTCTTTTTTAGTTCTCTCTTTTACATCCATCTTAAAATAATAAATAATAAAATAAAGATGCCTTGTTTTTGTCATGTCTGCACAGGAATCTCTCCTTTAGCACTTAAACATAGACCATGATAAAGCAGGAAGCCAGCCTTCCCCCTTCACCAGCAGAGAGGGGGGATTCTCTGAGCCACTTCTTTGAGGTCCCTTGGATGTGCCCAGTGCAGGGAGGAGAGTTTCCCTCTGCAGCGTCTTTTCCAGCACTGACACCAAGGGACCTCTGGGCTACAGAGTCACGGCGGGACAAGGGCAGGTGGGCTGAGACCAGGGGTCCAGTGTTGTTTAGGAGATCTCAGCTCTCATGGCTATGGTTAGAGTGTGATCTCAAATCTCTCTAATATGAGAGAAATGGCAACCAAGCGTCACCGCCTTCCCATGGCAGTTCATCTTTCCTGAAGACACATTCCAGGAGGGCAGCAGGACTTTCTCTATTTAGAGTTGGCCGCCTCATTTCCATGTGGTCCACCTGGCTGTGGTCTGTATGGTTGTCAGCTCTGGTCTGTTTGTCTACCTGAAGCCCCCCTCCATCTCCTCGCCATCTCTGGATCTGGTGCTGGCTGTTCTGTACTCGGTGGTGCCTCCAGCACTGAACCCCCTCATCTACAGCATGAGGAACAAGGAGCTCAAGGATGCCATTAGGAAAGTGATTTCATGGACCTTTTTAAGCAGTGGTAATTTTTCCACATCTCTCCACAAATGACTCTTTCTGTATCCTGTAACTCGAATGAGCATTGTTTCTTCATGTTATTTTTATTATGGCTTTTAATAGTGATAATAATTGTTACCATGTTGCTACATAACTACTCGTATTCATTCCCCTTTTTACGGTATCTGCTCTGTCTCACCTGATACCCTCAATTATGTCAAATGCTGGACAAGGACTGGCCCCCTAACAGTATCTCTGTAATAAAGTAATTTCTCTCAGTACAGTGCGTGAAAGCTGGGCTTTTCCTCCAAAGCTGGTGTCAAGAATAGGCCCAAGGACTTGCACCCCTCAAGGGTCTGCTGCACAGGATTCTCCATGGTTTCAGCAACACAGAGCTCAGAATCATGTAATGATCTTTTAGAGACCAAGGGCTGATTTGAGAATTCACCTATCAGAGTCCAAGGATAGTGGAGACGCTGAATGGTCATGGATTTACACATGCACAGCTCTCCTACGTGGTAAGGCACACTGTCAGATGGCTGTTCTCATGGAGGGGAAGCTGGCGGTGTCAGGAGAGCACAGAGATCCTCCTGGGACAGCATATGCCTGGGATGGCCTGTGAGTAGAGCCTCATAAAGGGAGAGGTCCTCAAAGATGGAGTTTCTTAGAGGTAAAGCACTGGGTATTCGCAGGCAAAAGAGGACTCTGCAGTCCCAGGAGAGGCAGTGAGGACTCAACTGTCAGGAAGAAGGGAGAACGGAGAGCCCTCTGGGTCACCATCTATCAAATATCAGGTGCAGGATGTATAGGCACAATGGACACAATGGGCACCCTTGGAAATTCTCTGCAGTCCAGGTGCCCTGGACTGTGCAGCCATCTGCAGCCCCCCAGAGGGATTAGAGGTCGTGATACCCATTTGGTTGGGTCTGACTCCTACTACCCCTGGTCACAGGGGCAGTGAAATGTCACCCTTAGTCACTTTATTCCCCCCTCTCCCCCCTCCATATCCTTCCCAGCTCTGCATCTCTCTGTACTGGCCATTCGGTACTCAGTGGTGCCTCCAGCACTGAACCCCCTTGTCTACAGCATGAGGAACAAGGAGCTCAAGGAGGCACTGAGGAAACTTCCTCAATGGGTACAATGTCAGTGCCAAAACTGTCCTGTGTGCAGTCACTTGTCATTCCCATGTACCTGGCATGAAACATGTGCTCTTCATTTATTTCTTTATGAATTCTTACTCTTACCTTCCTGATAAAATAATAATAAATAATTATTTAAAATACAATACAACAATACAGCAGGAACAAAAGGCAGACTAGGGAAAACACGGGCCTGCTGCTAAATGGGCCAAGAGCCCTGGTGAGAGAGGACACAGAAAAGGCCACCTTTGTTGCAGGCTTTAGTGCTAAGAGTGACCCTCAGGAATCCTAGGCCCTGGAGACCATGGAGAAATGGAGAAAGGAAGACTTTCCCTTGCTGGAGGAGGATCTGAGTAGGGCTCGCTTCAGCAAACTGGACACCCACAAAACCATGGGCTCTGAGGGGACTCTCTTGCACTGTTCTGTGCCCACATCTGATAGAGCTCCATGAACTGGAAGAAATCGAGTCCCTCCAGTTACACTGCTTGTACATCTGGCCCTTGGCAAGCGACCTTCACACATCAGAGACTCTCTGAGCACTGCCTGATAGATGCAAAAAGGAGCTCACACTGGAATGCTGCATTTATGGCACTGCATCTTGCACTGCTTTCATGCCTCCTGATGGTTAGCTTGCTTCCCTTTACCCCTTCTCTGTTGGTCACACTGCACCATTGCATGTGTCACGATCACATCTCAAAGTGCACAAGTGGCAGTTTCTCCTCTGGTGTTATTCCTGTGTTTCACACCTCAGACAACTTCACCTGCCACCTGCATGGTCAAAGTGACAACTGGGAAGAGAAGCAGCTGAGCGCAAGGAAGGACCTTGCTCTGCCTTGCTTGGTCTTGTTACAGGCATTGCCTGGTTCAGGATGGGCTGCTTTTTCTTGGAGAGCAGCAAGAGAAGAGGCATCTTTCCCTTCTTTTAAAAGTCATCAGGCAATAATTTGCATCCTGTTTCTAACACACACTTGCTACTCACGACCATAGGGGCCGGGGCCTTGGGGCATGCAAAGGAGCATGATGAGAAAGAAGAGCACTAGCCCAGCTCAGCACTGGAACTGACCTCTTTTCCTCCTTGGAGGGTGTTTGGGAGGGGGGATTAGCGGGTGGTGTCACAGTCACCCACGGGATGGAAAGGGGATTCAGGGCTGGAGGCACCACCGAGTACAGAATGGACACAACCATATCTAGAAGTGGGGAGGAGATGGAGGGGGGCTTCAGGTAGGCAAACAGACCAGTGCTGACAAACAGGGAGACCACAGCCAGGTGTGGGAGGCACATGGAAAAGGCTTTGTGCCGGCCCTGCTCGGAGGGATCTTCAGCACAGCTCTGAAGATCTGCACGTAGGACACCACAATGAAAATGAAACACCCAAAGCCTAAAGAGGTACTAACAACAAGAAGCCCAACTTCCCTGAGGTAAGAGTGTGAGCAGGAGAGCTTGAGGATCTGGGGGATCTCACAGAAGAACTGCTCCACCACATTGCCTTGGCAGAGGGGTAGGGAAAATGTGTTCCCAGTGTGCAGGAGAGCATTGAGGAAACCACTGGCCCAGGCAGCTGCTGCCATTTTGACACAAGCTCTGTTGTCCAGCAGGGTCCCATAGTGCAGGGGTCTGCAGATGGCAACGTAGCGGTCATAGGCCATAACTGTGAGGAGAGAAAGCTCTCCTCCAAAAAAGAAGACAAAGAAAAATATCTGGGCAGCACATTCCAAATAGGAAATGGCCCTGGTGTCCCACAGAGAATTTGCCATGGATTTGGGAACAATCGTGGAGATGGAACCCAGGTCGAGGAGGGAGAGGTTGAGGAGGAAGAAGTACATGGGGGTGTGGAGGCGGTGGTCGCAGGCTACGGCTGTGAGGATGAGGCCGTTGGCCAGGAGGGCAGCCAGGTAGATGGCCAGGAAGAGCGAGAAGTGCAAGAGCTGCAGCTCCCGCGTGTCTGCGAAAGGCAGCAGGAGGAACTCGTTGAGGGAGCTGCTTTTGGACATTAGCTCCCTGCAGTTATGTGTTCCTGTCTAAGGAACAGAAAACAATGAAAAGTTAGGAGGGACTTTATAAGAAATAAAATTCCAAAGTCATTTCTTTTATGACACCGCCCACCACTGCCTCTCTTTAGTAAGAGTGTCTTAGTGCAGTTCCTTTGCTTGAGCTCCATTTTGCACTGGTTGAGTGTGCTGTGAGGAGCAGAGATTTCAACTCGTGAGCTGTCTGTGCTGGACAGTAGTGAGAAGTGGGGAACAGAGGCCACACTTTTGGATGTTTTCCCTTTTCTGGTAGGTGAGATCTATTCAAGATGTGGATGAGCTTTTCAGCATCTTTACTCCCAAGTAAGCAAAGAGATTTGAGGAACAGTAATTTTTAGTTTCTTTGAGATGTCCTTGTCACTCCTCAGGAGTGTTCCCCAAAGGACAAATCCTTCACATTTCAACTGTGAGTCCTTAGATGAATGCATCCACAGTCACCTATGTGCAGAGTCAGGAGATCTCGTTTGTCTGTTAAGTTTCGTTCCCAGATGTCCTGTGCACCTGTCTCCTTGAGCTAGAGTGTCATCGTGCTCATATGGTGCCCTAAAAGGAGACAGGCCCTGCTGAGAGCAGAGCAGTGCAGTTTCTAAGTGCCCATCTCCACCTTTCTCACCATGTCTCCATACCCCTAAGGGAAGGCTCCACACCCCTGGCCAAAGACACACAGGGCTCATTTGAGCTGCCCCTGAACAGCCTCCCACCACCACCTCCATACCCTCAGCATCTCTACAGCTTCCTCACGGGCCACCCAGGTATCACAGAATGTCCATGAGACAGCAGAGCCTTTCAGGAGGGAAGGGGGCAGCCTGGCAGGGGTGACACCACAGGGCAAGAGCCAAAGGACTGGCAACACTGAAGATGGGCTCTCCTTAAGGGAGAGTCAGCTCAATTCCCAGACCCAGTGACTGCTTTTCCTGGAGCTCTACAGGGTAGGCTTGGGAAGAACCTCATTCCCATTCAGATCCCTCTGTTCCACACCTTGCAGCATCAATGTCTGAAGTGCAGCTGAAAACACTCAACCATGGGAAGCTGAGAGCAAGAACAGGAGCAGCATGGACAGGAGAAGAATTAAGGAGCAACACCTTCGATGTGCTGGATGGAGGAAGGGAGAGGGACAGAGAGGCATTGTGGAAAACCTTCACCTTACCAGATGGGTACGTCACCTCACAGAGGGGACACCTTAGTCCCTTGGTGGGGAGGCTGGAGACGGTCCCATGGCAGGAGAAGTTTCCCAGGTCTGCCTGCAGAGGAGGCGGCTCCTGCCTTGCACTTCCTGCCCCTTCCCTGCCCATCTCTGCTGCCTGCAGCTGTCCCTGCCGGCAGCCCTTCCTCTGTCCCTGGGTCTTGTCCCTGCCACTGCTCACAGATCCCATATGACCCTATCTGTGCTCAGCTCTGCCCTGCACAAACCTCTGGGCAATGTCCAAGGGAAGCTCTGCAGTTGCAGGTCCTAAGAAGTAGATCACAAAAAGTCCTGTGAGCCCAGAAAGATGATATTGGTGCTGTCTTTAGGCTAAGGGGGGGGGGGCGTGAAGCAGCTTGCTGAGGTTTCTCACACACCTATTAATCTTTCAGAATGAATGTTTAGGACTCCCACTTCTTTGTCAAAACAGAAAACTTGTTCCTTCATTCTCCTTGCCATGATAAGGAGACTGAAAGAGCAGAGAGAGGAAGGAAAGCTCCTTCCCTTTCAAGTGGCCCTTCTGATCTTGCTCCTGTAAAGGACCCCTCGCACATGCCCTGTGTATGAGCTGGAGCTGTGAGCAGACTTCACCCTGCAGCAGCCTCTTAGCAGCAGAATGAACCTGCCCTCACAGGTGTCTGTCTCCCCACGCAGCGCTTCCCCGCAGCGCTGTGGGGAGCACCCTGGGCAGTGCTGCCCCTCGCAGGCTGCAGAGTCACTGTCCCGGGCACACAGCACCCTGGGCC
The DNA here is from genome assembly GCF_059628265.1 of Tinamus guttatus. Lineage (NCBI taxonomy): Eukaryota > Metazoa > Chordata > Aves > Tinamiformes > Tinamidae > Tinamus > Tinamus guttatus. The sequence continues at coordinate 640,047 of NW_028289061.1, read as the reverse complement.
TGGGGATGCTGCTCTCAATCACAGCCCGTGCAGAGCTGGGTGCAGAGCGCAGCTTCACACCCCCGTGTCTTCCCTGGGAGAAGGGAGCAGGATGCCCTGTCCCTGTGAGTGTGTGGCAGGGAATCCCTGCTCTGAAGCATCTCCTCTTCCTGCTAAACCCTGTATACTCCAGGAGAGAGACCTTTAAAATCTCAGTCCATGATTACATGCACTGAGTTCAGAAGAGCCCTCCAGGAACCTCAGCAACATTTCCCTGCTGCCAGACTCACCGTGTCAAGGGCTGTGAAGGTTGCTCCCACAACAAGCTCTGCTCTGTGCTCCCACTCCACACTGCCGTTCCCCTCTCGCTGCCTTCTCTCCTCTGCTGTCCGCAGCAGCAGGCAGTGCCCGCAGCCCTGCTGCTCTTGGCACAGGAGCTGCTCCTGCACTCGGCTGTCTCTGGGCAGTGCTGCCACGAGCGGCATCTGTCTCCAGATGCTGCTCCTGAGCAGGGGCTCAGAGGTAGAGTCCCAGCTGAATTCAGCAATTTCTCTATCCCTTTGTGCTCATTACTCCTGGGAAGTTATCACTGGAATAGACTTCAACACTCCCTGATGTTCCCTATCTAAGTACTGAAGGAAGACTGATGCTAGAAGGGCAATTATGCTCATCAGAAATTTTCTACCCCTTATTTGCAAGAGTTGGAAATATCCTGCTCTGAAAGCCCTCATACACATCTCTCAGCTAGACAGGACACCTAGATAGGGACAAGGAGGGAGTTCATTTAACCATGGTTCAGATATTGATTCCAATCTGTCAATATGGACATGTCATGCTGGTTGAGAAGCCCCTCGCATGCAGTGGGATTCAGCTCCCTGCCCAGAACTCCACAAACATAAAGGTTGTGGGATTCCCCTTTCCCAAGCTGAAGGATGAACTCCAACGATGACTGCATGGGAGGTCCTCGTCTAAGCTTCTGCTGTAACCACATCAGATGCAGGGTGGGAGTCAATTGCCTGGTGACACCAGGTGACATCTGAAGAGACAGGGTTGTCCCAGGCACGGGCTAGTGTCTATTGCTCTGATAGAGCAAATGTGATACTCACATCTTTCTAGAATGCCTGGTCAGGGCCCGGTGGGCATCTTCCTTGGCCATCTGAAATAGCACTAGATGCTCACTAGTGTTAGAGCCACACTCACTAGGAAGCTGAGACACATGGAGATGTTGACAATGTAAACTGTGACTGTAATTCATTTCGGACACTTGATTCAGTGACACTGAAGTAGGCCTTCAAGGCCATGATACATGCCTGGGATTTCTAGCACATCTGCATGGGCAGGAGCTATGAGGAAACTCTGCCTTTCTTTAGTAGTTGCTAGGAAAAGACCCCAGGTTCTCTCAGGTTTTCCTACTTGTGCCCAGGCATTTGTACAGAGTCTGCTGGGGGCCTGGAGCCAGCTGTGTCCCCCAGGGAGTAGTATTGGGTCCAATCCTACTCAACTTCTCCATCAGTAACCTGGAAGAAGGAACAGAGTGCACTCCCAGCAAATTTTGTGCTGATACAAATGCGGGAGGCTTGGCTGATACACCAGAGGGCTGTGCAGCCATGTTCCCGTGTTAGGGAAAGAGGACTGGATTCAGCTGCCGCTTATTGGTGCCCAGGCCCCTGGAGAGGGTGAGTGCTCAGGAGGGATCTGCTGAGGACAGTCCCACTCATTACAGAGCTGGGACAGATGCCCATCCTCCTGGAAGGGGCTATGGAGCCACCATGGAGCAGGGGAGACCTCCAGGGGCAGAACATGCCTGGAGTGGGGGTGAGTGCTGTGCTGGGAGAGGGGCTGCCCAGAGGGACTGCAGGAATGATTAATGTATTCAAGACATAGAAAATATGGGAATGATCACAGAGATTTCCTCTACAGTCCAATGGAGAGAGCAGTGGACACTAAAAGGCAAGGGCAGATAAATAGTTCTTCACAGTAGATTGAGAAAGTTCCTGAAGATTTCCACTCTTTCATCGCTGGAAAACATTGAAAACAGTCCTTCATCTTTGCAGGCAGAGCTCAAGTGTCCGAGCACCAGCATCCAGAGGAACTTGGAGATGTCCCAGTGTCTCTGAGTGACCTGCGTGGGCCTGAGAGCTCTCGCAGGGACCTGCGGGAGAGCAGAGCCCCTCAGAGCTGCAGAGGGAGGCTGGGGACAGGGGACCACGGCACCTGGAATGGCACCAGCTGTGCAGGACTCTGGGACTGCATCCCACCCACTTCTGAAAATCACTTCCCTTTTCAAGAAAAAATGATGATACTGAAGTCTAGTGTACTAAAACACAACAATGAATAATGGCGGGAAGTATACCAAATCATTTTTTTTCTTTAATTCTTTCTCTTGATTTCTGTCTAGATTTTTTTTTATCAAATTTTCTAAACTTTTCCTTGTCCCACTCAGAGCCCAGCTCTCAGAAAAGCCCCCTGCCCACAGCTGTACCCGCCACCCCTCACTCTCTGCACAGAGCACGTCACTCCTGGAGGGGTCGTCCTCTCTCGACTGGTGCAGAAAGTCAGGGACCAACTTCAAGGAAATGCACTCTTTTCGTGTGGCTGACTTTGCACAAACTAAATCTATCCCAGTTAAAGCAAAGGCCATGGCCAGGAAGAAATGAGCCCTCCCCAGAAGAGCTCCTAACTCTCGCTTCATCCTGGCTCCCCTTCGACACCATCCTTGTGCTCCCCGTGTTGGTGCCATCCCCGCTGCCTGCCTCTCCCTTCAGCCCCACTGCCCACCTCGCTCCCGCTCTCCTGCAAGCCTGAGAGCCCGTCTGTGGGCTGGGAGCAGGCGTTCGCCTGCCGCTCCTTGTCCATGTTCAGGATCCTCTCGTGGGGACCTGACAGCGGCACCAAGGGGAGCTGCTCCCTCCTGATGGAGCTGCTGTCCTCAGAGTGGGCAGCCTGGGGTCTTTGTCCCCAACAAGGGCATGGTCACCATGGGGCCTGTCCCCTCACAGCGGCCTTATGGACATGATGCCACTGCCATCACAAAGCCCTGGTGGTTTCCATGGGGATGTTATTCCGATGCCCTGGTGGAGACCATTGAGACCCCATCATGATGCCTTTGTGGGCACTATGGAGATCCCATCATGATGCCTTGGTGGAGACCATGGAGAAACACACCATCACAATATCTTGGTGAAGACCATGGGGACCTCATCATTATTGCTTTTTTCGAGATCTATAGCAGAGATCCTCACAAGGCCATAGCTGTTGCTCTGCCCACTAATCCTCATACCAACAATCCTGACTGGCTCTCTTTCCATCCCTAAGCCTAGCTCCCTGCATCCCACTGCTCTCTCACCTGCACCTTTCCCTATCATTTCAGGCCATCACCTTCCCTCTCTTGCTGGAGTCTTCTTCTCCCCTGACTCACTCCCAGTTTAAGGCTCTCCTCACCAGCTTGGACAGCCGGTTGATGACCTTCATGTTGGCAGATGAGAAGAGTCTCCTTCCAAATGAAATGTGGCACCTGGTAGCTTTGCTGCCTTGCTGTGGGCTCAGCTCCAGGTCCTCCTCCAAATCCTGCTAAAAAAGAAAAAGTATAGTAAAAAAAAAAATCTTTGCTCATTGTCCTCTCCATTTTCAGCTTGAAATAAGCTGGTATGAGTGTACAATAAAGCAATATGAATTATGATATCTGAAATGCAGAATTAAACCATGAATCCTTAGGATATGTTTCCCCTTGTTACATGAGTGCGTGCCCAGATGTGCAGGGATGCTGCTGCTGGAGGCATGTTCTGTGCATCACTGTGCCAGAGCAAAGGCCACCCCAAGGACACTGACTGAAGACTCAAAAGCCCATGGAGAGACTAGCCTGTTATGAGGAAGCTCCTAAAGTGCCTTTGCCTGTTGATGGCACCAGTCGCGCCTTTGCTGGGCCTATCTGGCCAATATGCACAAGAAAGGAGATAATCAAGGGGTGCCAGGCACCCAAAGACCATGCGAGTGCCATAGACACCATGGGTGTATGTGTGCAGGGATTGTAGGTGGGCACATGGAGCACTTGTGACTGTCACAGCTGCCTAGCCTGAGGGACAGGGCAGGATGGCAGATTTCTTGAAGCAATCTCTAGAAAAGTGAAGGTGCTACTGAAGAAGTCCCTGTTCATTCAATCTAGCGGGGTGAGCAGGACTTCAGGGGAGGGGAGCTAGAAGGGTTTGAGAGTTCAGAGACCAGAACACAGAGCTTCGAGTGATGTGCCTCCTCTTTTTGAAGCATTCTGCGTGTAGGTGGGACAATTTTCCCTGCAGTCGGTGCTGGAATTCATTGATTAGGGTAGAGGTAGGAAACTCAGCATAGCCTGGGGCACTTGCCCAGCAAGCACTCAATGGAGCATGGCTTTCCTGCAGGTGCCCTGCTGTATCTGCTAGAGACACATGGTTGTGCTGGACACACCAGGCATCTGACAAGGCCCTGCTAGCATTTTTCTATGCCATCAGATCAAGTAGCTGCATTGAATTACCAGAACTGCTGCTTTATGCCAGAATCTTTCCATGCCTGGTCTTCATAGTTCCTGGGGCTGCCATTGTATTTGGCATCTGGGGTCATTTCAGATGGGCGATGCAATTCTCCTGAGGCCCCCACCCTGATGCTCTAGCATGATGCAGGTCTCGAAGGAGCTGCATCAGAGAAAGTGGGCACTGGCACATGCCCTGGACCTCCTCAGTTTTCTCAGCTGTCCCCAGGTGTTTGTGTGGGAGCAACTGATTCCCATCCTCCATCTCCAGTGATTGCAATTGCAACTTAGACAAGGAGCTCTCTTGCAGACCTCTATGCTGTGCTCACTTCAGTTTTGAAAGGGGAATCACTTGACCTGCCTGTGGAGTTTGTAGGATTTTTCTGACTCCCACTTCATGCCAGGGACTTCTAGACCAGCATGAGATGGGCACAGTGACTCATCCCCTGAACCTACTGTGAGGATGACAGAGCACTGGAATGGGCTGCCCAGAGAGGTTGTGGAGTCTCCTTCTCTGGAGATCTTCAAAACCTGCCTGGATGCCACCCTGTGCCATGTGCTCTAGGTGTCCCTGCTGGAGCAGGGGGGTTGAACTTGATGATCTCTAGAGATTCCTTCCAACCTTCAGCATTCTGTGATTCTGTGAAGAGATGAGCATCAGAGGTTCCACAGGAGCACATTTCCATCTGTCCATCCATAGTCATGCTCTGATGAAAGGACTTGCAATGTTGGAAATAGTTGCTCTCCACTCAATGGGAAGAGACAACAGGTGATTACTTCAGTCTATTCCAGTGAACATTCCCCAGGAGGAGGGGACACAAGGGACAAAGAAATTGGTGAGTTCAGCTGGGCCTCTGCTCCTGAGCGGGGCCAGGCTCCTGGGACGGAGGCAGCTCGTGGCAGCCTGTCAGCACTGCCCAGAGACAGCCGAGTGCAGGAGCAGCTCCTGTGCCAAGAGCAGCAGGGCTGCGGGCACTGCCTGCTGCTGCGGACAGGGGAGGAGAGAAGGCAGCGAGAGGGGAACAGCAGAGTGGAGTTGGGGGACAGAGGAGACCTTCACAGCTCTTGACACAGTGAGTTTTTGCTTACAGGACTACGCTACGGAGCTTCTTGAAGGGGACATAAGAACCCATCACACCCCATGGCTGGCAGAATTTTTCTCTTCTTTCTTCTGGTTTTTGCAGTGCAGAGGAAGAGGAGCTGCTTGAGAGCAGGGATTCTCTAACATACCACCTATGAGCAGGGCATCCTGCTGCCTTCCCCAACAGAAACAGCAGTGATGTGAAGCCGGGGTGTGCAGACAAGGTGAGAGGTCTGCACTTCAGAGCAGGGTCCCTGCACCCAAAGGTGCTGCGTGCCCGCAGCAGTGACTGTGTCGCCTGTGAAGGTCAACACTCAGTCTGCCCAGGGAGCTCCCCACAGCACTGAGGGGAGAAGTTCTGGGTGGGAGGATTATCCTCTACCAGGACAGGCTCCTTCTCCTGCTGGGAGGGTGCTGCGGGGGTCAGGTCTGCTCACAGGTCTAGCTGTGAGCACATTTCAGGGGGCACTTTGCAAAAGGAAAGGCAAGGCAGGCATCGAGATGGTGCTTAGAATTTCCTTCCACTTGGTAAGAGGAAAATGGAAACAAAACTGTCAGATTTGGACAAGACACTGAGACTCATTAAGAGATCCAAGGAGCAGCCAAAGAGTCTGCCAGGAACTTCTGACTGTCCCCTCACCCATCCCTTAGTTCATAGGCAGCACCAGCTTCTCCTGGGCTGCTGCATCAGGGTCTATCTGAGCTGCTCCTTAGCACCTGGAAACATGGGGGTGCCCCTGGACAGTCCCCTGCTCCTGGGAGGTTTCTGCAGGAAGAACTGGGCTCAGTTGTGACTGAGGTGCAAGTACACGACAGTGAGGGGCAAGGCTCAGTGATGAAGCAGGTCCTGTGACAAAGTCCTTTTTCTGCTGTTGGAATGCTGAGAGTGATTGAAATGATTTCTGTTCTATCTAAGAATGCTCCAACATTGAGGAGGCACCTTTCTGTTTTTGTGTGTGCACCATCATATATATATATATATACGCACATTTCTATACCAACAGACTCCTGCAGTGACCCTTTTGCAGAGAACACTGGATTTCCGCATATTGAAGAGCCCTGCCATAGAAGGGGAGGCCGTCGACTCCTGCAGATTTTGTGCAGCAAAGCTACTCCTTCTCTCTGAAGTTTCTGGAATACAGGTGCAGATGGTGAAGTGGCATGAGGACAAGTACTGTCTCTAGACATCTCGACATCTAAAAAGAGGTAAGGTCTTTCCTTGCTTCCATTTGACTGTCCTCCTCCCTGGCTGGAGTCAGATCTGGTGTGACAGATTCAGATACAAATATCTCTGTTGAGGAGGGCAAGATAGATGGGGACAAATCCTTCACAAAGCTCTTCTCCTTCAGACACAACCGGTGTGAGCGCTGTATTCAGCTCTGATGCTGGTGAATGGAGAATATTCCCAGCAGGGTTTCAGGACCAAGTCCTTTCCAAGCAATGCAAGACGCCATTCCCAGGAATCTCCAGAAATACTAATCAAAGAGCAGTTTGACACATCCAGTTACACCTGCAGCACAGCAGAAACAACTCTTTGGAGCCATGGGAAGTGGGTCCCTGCTGCAGGGAATACAGCCATTTCAATGTGGATCACCTGAAATGCGGCTGAATTAAGGGAGAGAGGAAATATGGCGGATTTTTGAGAAACTGAAATGGTTTGGCTCAGACAAGTCTGCTCTAAATTTTTGCTTTCTTTCCTTCCTTGAACAGGACTCCCAAAGGAGCTAATGTCCAACAGCAGCTCATTCAATAAGTTCCTCCTCCTGCCTTTCGCAGATACGCGGGAGCTGCAGCTCTTGCACTTCTCGCTCTTCCTGGCCATCTACCTGGCTGCCCTCCTGGCCAACGGCCTCATCATCACAGCCGTAGCCTGCGACCACCGCCTCCACACCCCCATGTACTTCTTCCTCTTCAACCTCTCCCTCCTTGACCTTGGCTTCATCTCCACAACTGTTCCCAAATCCATGGCCAATTCCCTGAGGAACAACAGGATTATTTCCTACTCAGGATGTGTTATCCAGGTCTTCCTGGCAGCATTCTTGTTTTCAGCAGAGTTTTCTCTCCTCACAGTCATGGCCTATGACCGCTACGTTGCCATCTGCAGACCCCTGCACTATGGGACCCTGCTGGGCAGCAGAGCTTGTGTCAGAATGGCAGCAGCTGCCTGGGCCAGTGGTTTCCTCAATGCTCTCCTGCACACTGGGAACACATTTTCCATACCGCTGTGCCAAGGCAATGTGGTGGAGCAGTTCTTCTGTGAGATCCCCCAGATCCTCAAGCTCTCCTGCTCAGACTCCTACCTCAGGGAAGTTGGGTGTCCTATGTTTAGTATTTGTTTATTCTTTGCATGTTTCATTTTCATTGTGGTGTCCTATGTGCAGATCTTCAGAGCTGTGCTGAGGATCCCCTCTGAGCAGGGCCAGCACAAAGCCTTTTCCGTGTGCATCCCGCACATGGTCGTGGTCTCCCTGTTTCTCAGCAGTGGCACGTTTGCCTACGGGAAGCCCCCCTCCATCTCGTCCCCATCTCTGGATCTGGTGCTGGCTGTTCTGTACTCAGTGGTGCCTCCAATGGTCAACCCCCTCATCTACAGCATGAGGAACAAGGATCTGAAGAACGCCCTAATGAAACCAGCTCAGTTGGTGCTAGAAATAAGCTGCCTGTCCTTTCTAACAAGTGGTTCCTAATGCGTCTCAGATAGTTCTGTGCTTTGAGCATTCTCTCTGTGTTTATAATGATTTTTTTACATAAGTTTTTGAATGCATCCTGCTTTGCCAGAAGCATGATCCAGCTCTGTGTAATTGCCATACCTGCTGTAAATATGTCTGTCCTTGCGTTTCTGTGTCAGTCATGGCTTCGCTCAAATAAAAGTGAATTTCCTCACTGCAATACTTGAAGGTTGGCCTCTCCTTCCAAAGTCAGATTCTAAAATGTGCTCAGGGACTTTGGCCATCCAAGTATCTGTTTCTTTCTCAGGGCTTTCCAGGACCTCCAGCAATGATCTCATATATGATGTGTTAGGGAAGGAGGGTTGGTTTCAGTTCTCACTGTGGGTGCTCAGAGCTCCTCCAGATGGTGAATGATCAAGCACTATCTTCCATGTGACAGGGCTGAAGATGGATATGGAGCCTCCAGGAGAGCACAGGGCATCTCCAAGGGCAACATGTTCCTAGCAGTGAATGGAGCTTCAGGAACTCAAGGGGAGCCACCCAAATGGAAAGGGCAAAAACAATGAATGTGCAGGCTAGGGAGAGCTCTGCAGTGCTGCAAGAGGCAGTGGGGACCCAGGAGGCCCAGGGAAGGGAGCCTGGAGAGTCACTGAGGTCACCTTCAGTGTCAGTGTTTGGCTGCCTGGGCAGCTCCTTCCTGCCGGCCTCGGTGCCTGTAGCCAGAGGACCAGCTGGCCCTGCCCAGCCTCCCTCCCAGCTCAGAGGCCAAGGACGGCTCTGCACCAACCCCAACGTGGTACAAGGCTGGGGCCCAGCAGGGTTTGTGGGGGGTCAGGGCAGTGCGGGCTGTCATGGGGACCATGTCAGAGGGACATTTCCCCAGGGCTGAGCACCCTGTCCTGGGTGCTGTCTGCACAGTGGAGCCAGGGAGCCATGTGCGGGTGCAGGGATGGGCACACATGGAAGCCCCCGTGTTCCGCCTGGGAGAAGGGAACCTGCCAGGAGCTCTCCCACCCCTGCCCCACCAGCACCAGTGATGACCAGCCCTGCTGCTGCACCCACAGTTTCTTGGTGCTGAACTCAACCACGTCCCCAGGCTGCTCCCTACAGCTGGCTGCAGGGACACCCATGGGGCCTGGCCATTGCTGCTCCTCACAAGCTTCTTGTCCAAGGCAATGCTGGAAGAACAGGCCTGGCACCATCCTCTTGGCCCTGCACTACCTGTGGCTGAGACAAGTGAGCAGTCCCCTGCAGAGAACGATTCCTGGAACAGGCACTTGGGAACAAACAGCAGGCAGCGTTGATGGGAGCCCATCTGGGACATGTCCTCTGGGTGGACAAGGAGGCCTCAGGCTCCCTCAGCCTGTTGGGGAGGAGTTGTCTGCTGGGAGGAGTGCAGGGAGGAAGGACATGAGTCCTCCTGTGGTTTGCAAGGTGAAGGTGCTGACACGTGGTGGACACCAGGGCACTGCTGCCTCCACGGCCCTCTCCCAGCTCCTGGGAGCTCATTGCAGGAGCCAGCCAGTCCTTGAGAACAACTATTCCCACAGCTTTGCAGCCAGTGCTGGCAGGCTGTGTGCACATGGAGTGCCCTTTCAGCCACACACTTGCTCACATTGCTTAAGGGGGACTGCACCCACCTCCTCACCCTGCCTGGGTGCTTGGTCACTCCCACTGTGGTCTCACCCTTGTCACCTACAAGCTTGAACTCAGGCCCTAGCCCTCATGTTCAAAGAGCTCCACATAGCTGAGCTGCCCCTTCACACTCCATCTGCTCCTCTCTCGGCCCCAAGCTTTATGCACTTGTGCATGTTTTCATTGCAGAGCTTCAGCTGTGGCGCCGAGAACAGGTTGGTGATGGTGAAACTTGTTCTACCAAGGGCCAAGGACACAGCATTTCCGGTGGCTGCACTTCAGAGCACCGGCATGCTGTCATGGAGAGCAGGTGTCAATGAGATGGTAAGAGAGGGGTCCCACTAAGAGAGCAAAGCCTGCAGAGCCCAGGGCCAGGGGGAAACAGAGCTGGGTTGCCCAGCCTTGGCAGGAGAGTGTTTTGCTGCCTGAGCTCCCTCTGCAGCACCTTGGGGCCTGGGACAGAACTGAATTGATTTCCCTGAAGGCCAATGCACCAGTGAAGAAGGTCCTGGCTTGGACTGCCATCCAGAGACCCTGTGAACATCACTGACACTGCCCTTGCTCCTGTCATCCAATGGTGGAAAGAGGTCTCTGCTCTAGTAGCCTCACCCTTAAAATCTTGTAGCTCTCCTTCTCTGGAAACTCTTCACACCCTTACATGAAGGAAATGGGCTAACGATGACCTCCGTGTGGTAAATCACAGCCTGCCCAGGTCCAGGGGCTTCTTCAGTGGCACCTTGTCCTTCCTGGAGAGAGGTTCACCCAAGTTGCCCAAGTTGCCATTAATCACCCCTAGGAGCCAAATCCCTCTCCTGCTTCCCCCTGGCCTTGGGCATTCCAGAGTTGGCTCTCTTTCTGGGAACCTCCTTTCAGCATAGCCCTGACAAGTGCTCTCTACACGAGCGAGTCACTGTTGTCAAATGGGGCCATTGCCCACACAGTGTCCTTGGCTCTTGGTAACAGGTAGCACCATTGCAGATGTCTTCTTTGTGCCACAGTTGAGGCTCTCCAACCCCAATATCGCACACAAATGCATGCAAGCTGGGGCACAGAGGAGGGCAGATGGAGAGGCACAAGCTGTCACTGCACGGAAACACGGTTGGAATAATGGAGATGCTTTGAGACCACTCACATGACTAGAGGGCTGTGATGGCAGAGGACAAGCTCCGCAGGAAGAAAGGATAGGGGAGAAGAGCAGGATGGGGTGGATGTCCTTGATGTGAAGGGACAACTCAGATGGAAGAAGTTCTTGCATGGGGTGGATCAAGGTCTGCGTGAGAGCTTGTGTAGGCTCCCTCCCCTTGGGGGAATCCGACAATCTGAAGGGTGGTGGAGCTTAGGAAAGCCAGCAGGTGTTTAAGGAGCACAGCCACCCAGCACAAGGATGGTCCCTCCTGATGCTCATTAAAACTAGAACACGCCTTGGGAGATCAGCTTGGCTACACAGGATAGTGTTGTCTACTTTGTAGTGATGGTGTTCCAATAAGGACAAAAACCAGGTCCTGCCCTTGGGATAGACCAAGCCTTGCAGTGATATGGACTGGGCAATGTCTGGCTGGGCAGCAGCTCTTCGGGGAAAGAAGCTTTGTGGGCAGCAAGCTGCATGTGAGCCAGCAACATGCTCTGGAGGCCACAGTGTCCTGGACTGCATGAACAGGAGTCCCTACTCTGTAGTCATTAGAGTGCCTCTAGCTACTGCATCCAATTGGGGCTCGCTGTAGAAGAACTCTGATCATCACATGAAGTGAGTTCAGTGTCAGGCCCCCAAGGTGGTTGGGGGCTCGAGTATCACTTGCCCCACTGTGAGGAGAGGGTTTGTGTTTGTTCAGTGCAAAGAAGTTAAGGCATCTACTGTTTTTTTTTTTTTTTCCTTTTTTTTTTCTCTTTTGCCTATGGGTCAGTACCTGACCTGGCTTCCCCAGTCAGGCCCTTCTGCTGGGGTGAGGTTGCTTTTTCAGGCCTGGGCAGCACAAGATCTGCATGGAGAAGCTGAGGGCCATGAGCTTCTTTAGCCTGCTGAAGTGCTACAGCTAATGGGAAGAGAGCAGGAGCCTGTGACTGCCTGCAGGGTGGTTTCAGGGATGATGGAAGTTGTTCAGGTAGTGGGAAAGAAACAGAGAAGGAGAAAGAGTCACAAACGGAAGCTTGAGGTACAGACTTGACTTGAAGAAAAGAGAAATGTCACTTAAGAGCAGTGCTGTGGTGCATCATGTCACCTGGAGGGGACCTGAGATCAAACCATGCCTTATTGTTTCAAAGAAGAGTCACTAAGGACAGAGAGACATGGGAAAGGATGGAGAGATGCTGGGGTGAGAACAAGGTGGGGAAGCAGCCTGGGTGTCTACAAGCTGCAGGGAAACAGGCACAGGAATGGGAAAGTGTAGGAGAGCCCAAGGGAGAGACAGCTGAGGGTGGTGCCAAAACCTCTGAAAAACTAGGTCTATGTCCTCTTGGCCATGGCTGGTGTCTCTGCCATTGAGGTCTAGGAGAAGAAACTTCTTCCTTCTGGCAACAGGGCCTCCTTGCCTGCTTTCCCCCAGGCACACAAGGTGTCCTGCCCTAGGCCTTGAACACTCCCACCCTCCAACCCCACTGCTCCAACCAAAAGCCTTGGGCAAAGCCTGATGGAAAGGATGTCCCTACTCAGGAACTGGATGTCCCTACTCAGGGACTGGACTCCTCTGGTCAATCTGCTTGATAACGCACATGAAGGGTTGACTTGGCATCAGAGGAACCTGCACTTTGCATTTTCCTACGTTTAATCATGGCTTCCAACTCTCTGCTCTAATCAGTCCCTGGGGAGGCTTTGCTTGGTAATGAACCACAGTGGGACCCATTAACCCTCCAAGAAACTTGGGGATGTGCTTCTGACTTGAACTTCTGGAGAAGTTTCTTCAGTCTCCTCTCAGCATTGGTGTTTCATGGGCTCAGCACTAACTACTCCCAAGAGGTCAGTCAAATGCAAAACCCCTCAGGAGCCATGATTCTTGCCATAATTTTCTTCAGTTTTCAAATCTTCTATAGCTAATTGGAAAGGAGTGTATTAACATTAGACTGATTACAATGAGCACCTGGAAAAGAAACATGGCTATTTTTTTTTTTTGAGCTTTCCTTATTCTTCCATTTTCTGAATCAGCCATACACACTTTCTCCACTTCCTAGAATGTCTCCAATGAAGTCTGGACATGTGTGAAAAGCAGTGTTTTTGAGGGGAGACCTGTATGAAGAACCTTCTTGCTCAGCTCCCCAGCCTTGCCAGTTCCCTCATCAGCCACTGGGGCCTTGGATCACTCTGGCTAAAATCAAACTGTTTTTCTCACTCCGTAGATGAATGTTACAGCTCATGTGCACCAATTCCCACCTGAACTAGCTGCAAACATGTAAAAGTATTAAGTATGATAAAACAAAATAACCTGGATCCTATGTCAATAGGAAACAAAATCCAAACCTCAACTGTAGGTTGAATCCTGAGTTGCCTCCAAGGAGCTTCACAGTCTACAAGAAATAACCTTCTTTGAACCGCTTTTCACAAACAGATAGGTAAAGGCTGGATAGACACATGGTGAAGGAGCTGGTTAAGAGACAACAAGAGTCTCCTGAAAGACTCTCTGAAGCTCAAAGCAGCAAGGGAAGAGTTGAGAGGTGTCTGAGAATGATAAAGAGCAAGGGGAGGAGGAAGACTTAAAAAAAATAAAAATAAAAATAAAAATAAAAATAAAAATAAAAATAAAAATAAAAATAAAAATAAAAATAAAAGGGAAGTGCAGATGTGCAGATCATCTGAATCAAAGCTGTCTTTCCAAAAGTTCAGCTTAATCAGGCTTGCAGAGATATGTGAGGGATTGGTGAAAGTGTGTATATGAGGAAGCAGATTCCCCCTCATGTCTGACCATATCCGTGCAGATGTCTGTCAAATCCAGTTGCCTGGATTTCCCTTTCTAGTCAATGGAGGGAAATAAGCACGCTTAACAGACTTTTGATTTCAGATGTATTTCCTAATGACAAGCTAAGGTTTCCTGCAGGAACCGCCTCCAAAATTTTCAGCACTACAGGGGAACACAACGAGCCCAGGGCATCTCCAGCAGTGCCAGCCTCTCTATGTGATCAAATCGAATCCAACCCCTACAGCAGATTTTAGTCATAAGTCAGAACATTCTCATAGAATAACAAAAATTAACCCTTCCAAAACTTTGCGCCATTTTTAACATTATGAAATACATTTTCATTCTTCTAATTTGGCAGCACCATGTTGGTGCACAACACTGACCATGGCAATGAAGTAAGGCAGGAAGCAGACTCCTAGATAAAGTTCTCAGGAGGATCTGTGTTAAGGGCACCTTTGCTCTTTTCTGGCCTATCACTTCTATCTTAATCAGCACAGTGCATGAAACCCTGCTGAGGAAGTGAAGAACAGCGAGCCTGCTTTGGTGCCTCCAGGAGGAAGACTGCCTTCTGCCACAGACTGTCCTCCATCCCACTTCTACGCAAAGAGCAGCCCACAGCAGTTATCATGGAGCTGAGGCTCACCCTCATCTCAGCCTGTGCTCAGACTTTGTGCTCTTTCATCCCACAGGCCTTTGATCCTGTCTTACCAAACGCCAAACCCTCAAACCAAGCCCCAACCCCAGGCAATCCCACAGGTCTGCCCAGGGCACACACTTGCCAGGGCAGGGACAGAGAAGTGACCTCTCCAGTTGCCCCTTTCAGACATTTCTCAGGCTTCACCTTGTTGGTGAAGGTTGACTGAAGCCAAGCAGGGCTGCACTTGCTAGAATCCCAGTCCCATTCAGCAGTGAGGCCACATTTTCCTTCTTCATTCTTTTACTCTCACTGAAGCAGGAGCAGGGAGATTTGGCTTTCCCCAAACCATCCTTACTTTGCTGGACAATATTTCTGACTTCCTCCTTTGTGGCCTCTCTTTTCTTCCTCTTACCACATGCTGCCTTATTGACTTGAAGGCCACATGCCAGTTCCCTCTTTAGGCTAGCTGGGCTCCAGAGATGTTTCCTAATTTTAACAACTGTTTGTATGGAGCATTCTTCTTCTTGACAGATGCTTACTTAATGGCTGCCTTTCCTGAGGTCCTCCACCCTTCAGAGCTGCTTGGAGCTGCTCCCCTCAGAGTGGGGAGCCTGGGGCCTTGGCCCCCAACAAGAACATGGTCACCATGGGGACCACCCGCTCACAATGGCCTTATGGGCAGGCTACCACTGCCATCACAAAGCCCTGGTGGTTTCCATGGGGACCCTATCATCGCGCCCTGCTGGACACCATGGCAGACCCCATCATGATGCCTTTGTGGGGACTATGGAGGTCCCATCATGATTCCTTGGTGGAGACCATGGAGAAAGACACCATCACAATGTCTTGGTGAAAACCATGGGGATCCCATCATGATGCCTTTCTAGAGATCCATAGTAGAGATCTACACAAGGCCAGCTCTGTTGCTCTGCCCACTAATCCTCATCCCTACAATCCTGACAGGTTCTCTGTCCATCCCTAAGCAGAGCTCCCTGCATCCCCCTGCTCTCTCCAGGGGTTCCTTTGTCCTCATCACTTGCACCTTTCCCTGCCATCCCAGGCCATCACTTCCTCAGTCTTGCTGGACTCTTCTCCCCTGAGTCACTCCCAGTTTAAGGCTCTCCTCCCGTCTTGGCCACCTGGTTGATGACCATCAGGCCAGCAGATGGGAAGAGCCTCCATCCAAAGGATATGTGACAACCTGCAGTCTTGGTGCCCTGCTGTGGGCTCAGCTCCAGGTCCTCCTCCAAATCCTACTGAAAAAATAAAATGAAAAAGAAGTGAAAAATAGAGAGGGAGAGCAGGAAGGACCCTTGCTATTTGTCCTCTCCAATTTCATCTTGTAATAAGCTGGTATGAGGGTACCAGTCACCGCGCAGAGCAGGCAGTCAGGCTGTGGCCAGAGCCCTCCTGTTTCCCCCCGTGCTTCCTGCCTGCTCCTCAGCAGCTGCACAGTCACGCAGAGGCTTGGCCACCGTCGCGGTGCAGTCCTGTACCTGTGCAATGATGTTTTCCAAGCCTTGTGAGCTCGGTGGGGCAGGGAGCAAATGCAAACTGTCCCTTGTATGGGATGAAGCCTGGGTCTCGCCGTGATGCAGTGCAGCACGCGGATCCTGCTCGGCTCCCTGCACGGACAAGGAGAAACCGATGGAGGTGGTTGTGCTGGTACTAGTGGCTCCTGAGGCACAGAAAACCTCATCCCCACGTCAAAGGGACGTGCACAGCTGAGCCCGGCCAGCTGTGCTGGCCCCACAGATGCTCTCTGAACATCAGGGCAAGGCTTGCAGGCTCCTTTAGCACCTTGGATGGTCCTGCTCACTGTGCTTTGTGTGGAGAGTCCAGCAGCGAGTACCCTGACCTGAGAGAAGATCCTGCTGGGCTGGTTTGCCCCGACTCCTCTTCCCCACCACCCTCATGCTCTCTCATGCGGCTCCCATCCCTGCTGCCCACCTCTCCCGCTAGAGCCACCACTCACCTCACTGCCACCTTCCCGTGTGTCAGAAAGGCCTTCCACAGGCTGCGAGCAAGCGTTCGCCTGCCGCTCCTTCTCCATCTCCTGGCTCTACACCCGGAGACGGGCTACTCTGGACTCAGAGAAGTGCTGCTCCCTCGGGAAGGAGCTGCTCTGCTCAGAGGACGCATCCAGAGTGGGCCAGGGCGAGGACTCTGTCCAAGTA
The DNA here is from genome assembly GCF_059628265.1 of Tinamus guttatus. NCBI lineage: Eukaryota > Metazoa > Chordata > Aves > Tinamiformes > Tinamidae > Tinamus > Tinamus guttatus. The sequence continues at coordinate 623,484 of NW_028289061.1, read as the reverse complement.
TAAATATGGTCACCATGGGTAGCATCTCATCACAATGGCCTCGGGGACGTGATGTCACCTCCATCACAAAGGCCTGCCTGTTGCCATGGGGAGGGCCAGGACCATGTCCTCATGGAGAACAAGGTTTTACCAGGGGCTGATCTGAGTGGATAATTATAATCATAGATTACAGTTAGATTGAGGAAATTGGGTTGGTTCTTTACAGGGACAGGACTTGCCTTAACTCTCCATGTTCCCATCACCACATATAACAGCCTGTACCTGTCCTTTTGCTTTGCAGCCCTGCCCTTCATCCTCTTCCTGATTTGGCACCATCCATGGACTGCCTGAGTGTACACTTTGTCCCGTCATCTAGATAATTCATAATGACAAACTATGATTCCTGTATTGACTCTGAACAACCTCATGGGTATCCATTGGCCACTTGAATTTCCAGCACTGCTCCCTCTTTGGGTGGAGAGACCTGCAGCTCATTGATGGAAACATGGGCTGAAGTTTTAGGGATGAAGGGACCTGGGGTTGGGAGCCTGGGGTTGAGGTGCCCAGGTGGGAAGTATCCCTGAGTGAGGGGTCCTGGGGTTGAGGGCCCAAAGGTGACAGGTCCTGCTGGTTGGGACCCAGCAGCGAGGGCTCCTCGTGCTGGTGGCTCCCCAGTGATGGCTCCTCATGCTGGGGACCCCAGGGTGGCGGATCCCGGTGGCAGCGCCCCAGGGGCACTGGGTGCCGGGGGCCGCAGGGCGAGGGGCACCGCACGCGGGGGCACCTGTGTGGGGGCTCGCGGGGCCGCGGGCCCCGTCTGCAGTTGCAGCTCCAGCCTGGGAACCCCACACACCCACTGGGATCCCCCCGTTGCACCTTGGGAAACCCTTGGTCTCATTCAGAATTCTTAGCACCCCCACCTGCACCCTGGAGCACCCATGGGACTCCCAGATCCCTCACGACCTCCTGTGACACCACAGGGCACTCTGGGGATCCCCAGCCCCTTGCAACCTGCTGCCTGCACCCTAGGGCACCCAGGGGACTCCACCAGATCCTTTGGGACCCCTTGTTGCAGCACAGGGCACCTTTGCCCCCCTCGCCCAGCTGCAGCCCCCTTGTGACCCCCAGGCCTGCACGCTCAGACACCCTCGTTGCCCTCCAGACCCACTGGGACGCCCCAGCAGGTACCTTGGGACTCCCATGATCCCCCAGACCCTTTGGGACTCCCCTGCTGCACACTCATGAGCACATGTGTGTGCTGCAAGCAGGTGACATGGGCATGTGCACAAGCACCAGCGTGTCTCAAATACGGGTGACGTGAGGGTGATCACAGGCAACCACGTGTCTCACACATGGGTGACGTGACCATATGCATGAGAACACGCGTTCTGCCCACGCAGGATGTGAGTGTGCTGAAGAGCACACACGTGTCACAGGAGGCATGGGTGGCCGTGAAGACTCGCACGCCTGGCATGTGTCTCCCGTGTGCAGCACACACACTCGTCAGCTCGCACGCACCACGCACATGGGTGGCCGGGCTCACGCGCGGCCCCCAGGCCATGCAGGCCCCTGCCACGAGGAGACACGAGCGGGCGCAGTGCACGCGCATGCACGGGCGCATGCACACACACATGGGTACACATCCACATCCGAGCACACGCATGTACATGCACATGCATGTCTGAGCACACGGAGAAGCTCCTGGGATGGAGCGGGATTACAAGACCATGTCTGTAAACCAGATCCCATTCGGTCTCTCCAGTTCTGCAGAGGCACTAACAAGTGAGAGGGAGTCCAGCACGGGGACAAGAAGATGGTCAGGGGCTGGAGTGTGGGGCAGAAAAGGAGATGCTGGGAGAGCGAGGTTTGTTCAGAGTAGACCAGAGAAGTCCAAGGGGGATCTTCATGCTGTGCACAGCTTCCTTGTGGAGGGCACAGAGCAGGTGGATATTCTTGGAGGGTCACACTAACGGCAGGTGAGGCAACAGTGAGTGAAAAAAAGGACATGGGAAATGCTTCTTAGAAGTTAAGAACCAATCTTTTTGTCTATAAGCATGACCAAACTCTGGCACAGGATCCAGAGAGATTCTCAGATCTCCATCCTCGGAGATAACCCAAAGTTCACTGGAAAAAACCCCAAGGACCTGTCTACTGGGACGTGCCTTCAGTAGGGCACTGGATCCCCTGCTGCAACCTCAAGGGATCTACTCTTCTGAGAAAGGCTCTACAGGCTCTTCGCTTTTAAAAGCCCTCAGGAAGGTTTCTTGATCTGTGATAAGATAGAGATGATATGTCAGAAAAGAGGAAACGTCCTTAACACGTGTCTTCCCTCCAGAGGACTTGAGATGGGACATTGGTTCCTACTAGGCTCCAAAACCATGGGTCAGGCCAAGTGGAAAATCTGAGGAAGTTTCTTCAAACCCTATGAATTTTGCCCAGCTTTCTTTCATCTGACCTAGAGGAAAGCCATTTCTCTTTTGCACCTTACTTATGCTTTGGGGTTTTCCATTACACCTCCAAGTAGTGTTTCTCCCCTGGGTATAGTTCCTGGCACCTGTCTCTCTTTGGGAACTGTAGAGCCCTGGCACGCTGCATCTCCCACACTTTTGACTCTGGACCCTGTCTCAGGACAGGCCCACCCAGTGCATCCCTCTGTCCAGGCTCCTGTATGGAGCCTGTAAGGCACTGCCGTACCTCAGGAGCTGAATTTTGACTTGTTCACAAGTTGGTGAGATGACCGTCTCCCCACACCCTTACTGCTGAAGCTTCCAACAACCAACATTCCTCTTTCCATAGTATTTGCACAGTCCTGGAGCAAATCTTGAAGAAGGGAGACTGCATCCCTCTTAAAGCTTTCAGATATGTGGCATTCCAGACACTGAAAAGCAAAGCATGCCTTTCCTCCTTTCTTTCAGTTGCCTATTCAGCCTCTAGCATCCTGTCTTTGGCACAGGAAGGCACAATCTGCACCCTGGGGGTCTTTCCCCATTCTCTCTCCTGTCTCCTCTGTGTCTGCTCAGTCTGCTCGATGCACTAGGGTCATGGGAAGTATTGGTTTAGGGAGCTCCCCTGAAGCCATGAGAAGCTGCAGAGCTCAAGGCCTGATGGAGGACGTTTGGGACGTGGCTGTTTCCCCTGCCCGCTCCTGCTCCCATCTTAAGGGTCCAGGAAGGTCCAGTGCTTTTGGTGTTGGTGGGTTGGGTTTCCTTTGACATCCCCAAGTCCTTCTTTGGGTTGCTCTGAGCAGCCAGGAAAATCCTTCTTCTCTAGGGTCTTGCATCAGGGCCTTTTCCCTGCTTTTGTAGAGAAGCTGAGGCAGGTCTGGGATCTCCAAAAGCAGCATGGCCCACATCATGACCCAGGACCCCCAGGAGCTGTGTGGCTCTCCCATTCCCACATGTCCTGCTTAAATTGACGATTTCTAACACCATCTTTACAGGGCACGAGCTGGCCATTGTAGAACCGCAGTATTGTGACTCCCCGTGTTACTCTTTGTTCACTCCGGGACCCATCTGCTGGTTTGCACTTCAAGGAGTTTAAAGGTTGCTCTGTCTTTCAGGAAGGCTGTCCCTTGTGGCAAGGGGACCTCATTGTTGACGTGTTGGACTTAGCCTACACTCAAAGAGCACAATTATTATTTATGAAATTATTTCATGCTTTATTTCTGTTTCTTTGCAGCTAAGAAAAATCCTGTGTTTATTTGCAGCTGGTTCTCTAAGGAACTCTTTAAGAAAAGCAGTTGGCAGTTGCAGCAGATGAGCTCTAACTTTCAGTTGCTGATTTCAGTAGAACAGAGAAGCTTCTAACAAAAGGGATGGAAGTCCCAGGTGGCTGATGTGAGAAATGGCAGGTTGGGGAGGGAAGGAAGAGTGTCCATACAGTGCTTGAGCTCTGGGACACTGGTTCTTCTAGATATCCAGACTTCATTGGGAGTCATTCTGGATTGATTCCAATTCCATAATATTGCTGTCAATTACTCTGAAAGCTGGATGTTAATAGTAACAATAAAAACCTGTAAAATGAGAAATACTTTTATCTTATTGATGTCTCCACCTTTCAGCTACTGTCCCCAAACCTCTCCAATTAGTCACGCAAGCCTAGACAAAAATGGCAGGGAGGGACATGGTTTGTGAGAGCTTTTTGCATTTTAATGAGCTCTATGGTGTATTTCATGCTGAATCCATGAACCTCAGTTACTGAGAGGAGAATTCAAAGTCAAGATCAACCCCCAACATTTTGTTGAGTTTTAATGGGTCCCACTGATACTTGTTAGCAGTAAAGTGTCTCCAGGGGTTGATTAGAGCAGAAGATTGTCATCACTGATAACAGGTAGGCAGAGGAAACGTAGAGGTGGCTCTGATGCCACATTAACCCTTGAGGTGTTTTATCAGGCAAAATGTCCAAGCTCGGCCACTGAGCTTCTGGGAAAGGAGATCCTTTCCCCAACATGTTTTCCAGGTCCTCTTGGGGACAGTGTGTGGGTCGGGGTGTACAGTGCTCAGTGCAGGACAATGATATGACACCTTTCGGGGTGTCAGCAAGAGGGACACTGAGGCCCAGTGTCTCCTGACAGGCCTTGGTGGCAGAGACAACAGCCATAGCCAAGAAGATGCTGACCTGCTCTGGTGTCTGTGAGCCTTGACAGTGCCTGTGTCTGTCTCCAGCAGAGCCTGTCCTGTGCTGTCTCATGCCTGCAGCTGTGTCCATGCAGCCTGTAGACACCCACCCTGCTTCCCCACTTTGCTCTCACACGGGATCTCCTTCCCTTCGCTGTTGTCTCTGCATCTCCACTGGCTGTTCCTTCCCAAAGCCATGGGATGATCCTTGACTCCTCCTGGGTGTCCTGTTGCACCACAGCCTTCAGGTGTCATTTCTTCATCCTTATGTCCAGTCTGAAATTCTCTAAACTGGGGATTTTTTTGGTTGTTTTGGCTATTCATACTGCCTCCCACTACCAAGTAAAGGTCCTGTCAGTACCACAGTGTGGGGAAGAATCTGTCAGGACAGATAGAAACTTGAGGAACTGAGGACAGGGCTGAGGGGAAGGGCCTTGGTGCTACGAGGGATGCCATATGAGGCAGTGGTGCATGGCCATGTGAATAATGCCGGATGCCTGTGGGGCTGCATTAGTAGTAGCATGGCTAACCAGAGGAGGGGAGCTGTTATCTGTCTCCAAGGGGGACTTTTCCTGAAGGCAGTGGTGGCACTCAACTTTGGGGGAGCATGTATGAAACCCAGGTGTCCTAGGTGGTTGCCAACTAATTAGAAAGACCCGATTTTCCTGTTGGTTCCCTCTTAAATATGCTACGAATGTGGCGATTTTGCTGGACACCTCAGGCATCGGACACGGCCGAGTAGACCTGTTTTCCTTGCATGAAATCAAGTGTCTGCACAGAATCATGCAAGCTCTTTGCAATGGACAAGGATCTCCTCATTGCTCTGTCAGAACAAGTGGACATTTGCACCTGTCTTGGACCAGCTCTGTCCAACGTGGACTGCCTCCCCCTTGGAAAAAGTCCAAAGAGGCGAGTGTGCTGCACGGCTGATTCACTTCTCCCAGTGACTGCAGTGGGAGCTCAGAAAACCAGCTCCCATACAGGCAGCTGTTTTGTGCACCCCAGCAGCTGGGCAAAGGGAATCCTCCTCTGAGTTTGTGGAGTGCACAAGAGCAAACTGAATCCTCCTGCACTCCTGGAGCTTCTCAATGGGCATTAGCTGTACTGCTGAACTGCTCTAAACCACCTCCTGAAGCATGAGGGTGTTAACTCCCTTCTTGCCCCTGTGCAAGTGTTCTGAGTTCCTATGGGATGGAAGCAGAGGCTTCAACAGCAGGACATGTCCACTCTCCTAGACAACCATCCTCTGATGAGGCCAGCTGCATGCTGGATTCGTTCCATGGACTCTCTCTCTTTACATCAGTGGACCCTTGCCAGGGATGACCTTGCTGCCTTGCAGGAACTGTCAGCCCTGGAGCCCCAGAAATGCCTGGAGGCTGCAGAGGGGACAGAAAATGTCCCATTTGCAGCTGGGTCCCTGCTCCTGAGCTGGGCCTGGCTCCTGGGACTGCGGGAGCCCATGGCAACCTGACAGGTGCTGCAGAGAGACAGCTCTGCCCAGGAGCAGCTCCTCATAAAGGAGCACCAAGACTCAGGGCACTGCCCGCAGGCACCAGGCTGGGATGAGTCGCTCATAAGTGAAAGACAGTTGAGAATGGGAGGGCGGCTGAGCTCACTGCAGGCAGAAACCTCCCCAGCCCTTGACACGGTAAGTCTCTGGCTGCAGGGCTACACTGCTGCGGTTCCTGGAGGGATCTTCTGAACCTGGCGCCTTCAGCAGCTGATTGGATTTGTCAGGGTGGCTCTCCCAGCTTCCCCTGTTTGGAGCTGGTTGTGCTTTAGAGCAGGGACTCCCAGCCACACATTCAGAGGGGTCACGGCTGCCTTCGCCCACCCCTCAGCCTGCAGACACAGCCAACATCCCCTCCCCGGCCTCAGCAAGGTTTGTCTCACCTGCTCTTTTGCACCTGCAAACACAGAGGTGCCCTGGACAAGGTCCTGCCCCTGGCAGGTGTCTACAGGGCACAGCTGAGCACCCAGCGGGTGCCATGGGGTCTATGAACATGGACAGGGCAGAGACGTGGGGACAGAGAAGCAGCTCCTGCAGGGACGGCTCCAGGCAATGGAATCATGGTGAGAGGGTGAGAGGAAAGTGCCTCCTGCAGCGCCCCTTCCCACCAGCACAGCCCTCTGCACTCCAGGCCATGGGGGCCAGGGCAGGAGTTGTCCCAGAGCAGCCGGATGTCCAGGAGAGGAGACACATGTGAGTGCCCCTCTGTCCCTGCCAGGCCCTGCCTCCCTCGGCACAGCTATCATGGTGTTACTCCATGATCCCACCTGCCCACACTGCCCTTCTCCTTCCCTTGGACTCTGTGGGCAGGGGGTTTCTGATGCAGGTCAGACACTGGCCCTGTGGGTCCTGCCATGCAGAGGTGTCCTGGACTGTGAGGTGCCCAAGTGCACTCTATGCTGTGGGGCTCAGGGCAGTGCGGTTGGAGGAGCTTGGAATGAGCCACCTCTCTCATCAGGACACCCCATCCTCAGGACGTCCTGCCATCTCCCTGGGTGCCTGTCTGGGCTGCAATCTGCCCTCCGGAAGAGCTCAGCTCCCCCGTTACAGCAGGTGCTGTCTGGGTGCCCCAGGGAGAAGCCTCCTGGAACCTGAGGTCACAGAATCGCTGCAGGGAGGTGGATGTGGGCAGCTGGCAGGAGCCCAAGGTGTTGCTGGCTCCAGGGGGAGGGCGGAAACCTGCCTGACATCCCCTCCAAAAGAGTGCTGGTGGACATGATGTAAAGGAATCCTCTGCTCTTCATGGTGCCATTTAATTGAGGGGTAACATGAGTGCAAGTGTCCTACAGCTTCAAGGTGAGAGCACAGGGCAATTGGGACCAAGGCAGATGGAGAGGCCAGCTCTGCTCCCCCAGCATCAAGGCCAAGAGCTGAAGTCATAGAGCTCAAGGATGGTCCTGCTAAAATTGGGGGGGAGGCAAAGAGTGTGCGTTTGGGCACAGATATGAGAAAGTTTTGCTCAGAGAAGTTTTCTCCAACTCATCCATGTCTTTTCTTCCTCAGATATTGCCCCTGTGCTGCAAAGGAACAAATGTCCAACAGCAGCTCCCTCAACGAGTTCCTCCTCCTGCCATTTGCAGACACACGGGAGCTGCAGCTCTTGCACTTCTCGCTCTTCCTGGCCATCTACCTGGCTGCCCTCCTTGCCAACGGCCTCATCATCACAGCCGTAGCCTGCGACCACCGCCTCCACAACCCCATGTACTTCTTCCTCCTCAACCTCTCCCTCCTCGACCTTGGATCCATCTCCACCACTGTCCCCAAATTCATGGCCAATTCCTTCTGGGACACCAGGGCCATTTCCTACTGGGGATGTGCTGCACAGGTCTTAACTTTTACCTTTTTCATTTCAGCAGAGTATTCTCTCCTCACAGTCATGGCCTATGACCGCTATGTTGCCATCTGCAGACCCCTGCACTACGGAACCCTCCTGGACAGCAGAGCTTGTTTCAAAATGGCCGCAGCTGCCTGGGCATCTGATTTTCTCTATGCTCTCCTGCACACTGGGAACACATTTTCCCTACCCCTCTGCCAAGGCAATGTGGTGGAGCAGTTCTTCTGTGACATTCCCCAGATCCTCAAGCTCTCCTGCTCAAATTCCTACCTCAGGGAAATTGGGCTTATTGTGGTTAGTGTCTGCTTAGTCTTTGGTTGTTTCATTTTCATTGTGGTGTCCTATGTGCAGATCTTCAGAGCTGTGCTGAGAATCCCCTCTGAGCAGGGCCAGCACAAAGCCTTTTCCATGTGCCTCCCGCACCTGGCCGTGGTCTCCCTGTTTCTCAGCACTGGCCTGTTTGCCTACCTGAAGCCTCCCTCCATTTCCACCCCATCTCTGGATCTAGTTCTGGCCGTTCTGTACTCAGTTCTGCCTCCATCACTGAACCCTCTCATCTACAGCATGAGAAACAAGGAACTCAGGGATGCACTGAAAAAAATGATTCAATTGGTAATATTTCAGCAGCAATAAGCTGAAATCCCATCCTTCTACTCAAGCACTATCTAATTTCTCTGAGACAACTCCTGTGATTTCAGCATTCTTGCTTTAATAATGAGCTTTGTGCACAAGTTTCTGAATTCATCCCACTTCTCCACAGGTGTTAACCATGTCTTTCTGACCCAGAGGTCTTCTTTAAATGTGTCTGTCATTGTGATAGAGCTGTCATTCCCCTAATTAAAGGCTATGCTTTCAGTGCATCTTGTGGACTGGGCTCTTCTTCCAATGCTGGTGCCAAGAATTTGCTCCAAGACTTTCAGCCTGAAAGATGCTTGTTTCCTTTTCTGGGGCTCTTCATGGGCCCAAGGCAATGATCTCCTGGGGGCATATGTTAGGGAATAAGGCCTGGATTCAGTTCTCGCTTGTGAGTGCTTGGTGCTCCTGATAGTGATGCATGGACAAGTAGTATCTGCTTGGGACTGTCCCCTGTATGGTGGGCTATGACCACACTGGGGACCTTGCAGGCACAGGGAAAGGAGCTTCAAGAGCCGCCCATGATAGCTTATACCTGAAGTCATGGTCTGGATCTAGGGACACATGAACACACGGCGGGACAAGGACAGGTGGGCTGAGACCAGGGGTCCAGTGTTGTTTAGGAGATCTCAGCTCTCGTGACTATGGTTAGAGTGTGATCTCAAATCTCTCTAATATGACAGAAATGACAACCAATTCTCAGCACGGGTTTCCATGGTTCCATGCAAAGCTCCAACACACAAAACTGAACATAGTGAATTGACAGAAAGTCTAGAGGCCGCATTCCTATGGCAGTTCGGGTGGGAGGCAATTGCCTGGTGACACCAGGTGACATCTGAAGAGACAGGGTTGTCCCAGGCACAGGCTAGTGTCTATTGCTCTGAAAGAGCAAATGTGATACTCACATCTTTCTAGAATGCCTGGTCAGGGCCTGGTGGGCATCTTCCTTGGCCATCTGAAATAGCACTAGATGCTCACTAGTGTTAGAGCCACAGTCACTAGGAAGCTGAAACACGTGGAGATGTTGACAATGTAAACTGTGACTGTAATTCATTTCGGACACTTGATACAGGGACACTGAAGTAGGCCTGCAAGGCCATGATACTTGCCTGGGATTTCTAGCACATCTGCATGGGCAGGAGCTATGAGGAAACTGCCTTTCTTTAGTAGTTGCTAGGAAAAGACCCCAGGTTCTCTCAGGTTTTCCTACTTGTGCCCAGACATTTGCACAGAGTCTACTGGGGGCCTGGAGCCAGCTGTGTCCCCCAGAGAGTAGTATTGGGTCCAATCCTGTTCAACTTCTCCGTCAGTAACCTGGAAGAAGGAACAGAGTGCACTCCCAGCAAATTTCGTGATGCCCCTTAGTGTGAAGGGGAACACGCGGGCTAGGGCCTGAGTTCAAGCTTGTAGTGCCCTGGTCTCCACCACATGCCAGCACCTTCACCTCGCAAACCACAGGAGGACTCACGTCCTTCCTTCCCGCACTCCTCCCAGCGGACAACTCCTCCCCAAAAGGCTGAGGGAGCCTGAGGCCTCCTTGTCCACCCAGAGGGCATGTCCCAGATGGACTCCCATCAACACTGCCAGTTGTTTGTTCCCAAGTGCCTGTCCCAGGAACCATTCTCTGGAGGGGACTGTTCACTTGTGACAGTCACAGGCAGTGCAGGGCCAAGAGGATGGTGCCAGGCCTGTTCTTCCAACATTGCCTTGGACAAGCGGCTTGTGAGGAACAGGAATTGCCAGGCCCCATGGGTGTCCCTGCAGCCAGCTGTAGGGAGCAGCTTGGGGACGTGGTTGAGTTCAGCACCAAGAAAGTGTGGGTGCAGCAGCAGGGCTGGTCATCAGTGGTGCTGGTGGGGCAGGGCTGGGAGAGCTCTTGGCAGGTTCCCTTCTCCCAGGGGAACATGGGGGCTTCCATGTGTGCCCATCCCTGCACCCGCACACAGCTCCCTGGCTCCACTGTGCAGACAGCACCCAGGGCAGGGTGCTCAGTCCTGGGGAAATGTCCCTCTGACATGGTCCCCATGACAGCCCGCACTGCCCTGTCCCCACACAAACCCTGCTGGGCCCAGCCTTGTACCACGTTGGGGTTGGTGCAGAGCCGTCCTTGGCCTCTGAGCTGGGAGGGAGGCTGGGCAGGGCCGGCTGGTCCTCTGGCTACAGGCACCGAGGCCGGCAGGAAGGAGCTGCCCAGGCAGCCAAACACTGACACTGAAGGCAACCTCAGTGACTCTCCAGGCTCCCTTCCCTGGGCCTCCTGGGTCCCCATTGCCTCTTGCAGCACTGCAGAGATCTCCCTAGCCTGCACATTCATTGCTTTTGCCCTTTCCATTTGGGTGGCTCCCCTTGAGTTCCTGAAGCTCCATTCACTCCCAGGAACACAGTGCCCTTGGAGATGCCTTGTGCTCTCCTGGAAGCACCATATCCATCTCCAGCCCTGTCATATGACAGATACGGCTTGACCATTCACCACCTGCAGGAGCTCTGAGCACCCACAGCTGGAAACTGAATCCAACCCACATTACCTAACACACCATTGCTAGGGGGCCCTGGAGAGTCCCAGAAGAGCAACAGACTCTGTGAAGGTTAAAGTCCTTGAGCACATTATGGACTCCAGCTTTGGAAGGCGAGGCCAACCTTTAAGCATCGTCCTGAGGAAATCCATTTTTATTTGAGTGAAGCCACGACTGACACAGAGACACAAGGACAGACATATTTACAGCATATGTGGCAATTAGACTGAGTGGGTTCACCCTCTGGCAAAGTAGCATGAATTAAAAACCTTATGTTAAAAAAAAAAGAAAAAAAAACCCATTATAAACACAGAGAGAATTCCCAAAGCACAGAACTCTCTGAAACACATTAGAAACCCCTTGTTAGGAAGGATGGGGAGCTTATTTCTAGCACCGACTGTACTAATTGCTTCAATGCATTCTTGAGACTCTTGTACCTCATGCTATAGATGAGGGGGTTGATCGTTGGAGGCACCACTGAGTACAGAACAGAGAGCACCAGATCCAGAGCTGGGGAGGAGATGGAGGGGGGCTTCAGGTAGGCAAAAACTGTGGTGCTGATCAAGAGGGAAACCAGGTGCGGGAGACACATGGAAAAGGTTTTCTGCCAGCCCTGCTCAGAGGGGATTCTCAGCACAGCTCTGAAGATCTGCACGTAGGGCACAACAATGAAAATGAAACACCCAAAGCCCAAAGAGACAGTAACCCCAATGAGCCCAATTTCCCTGAGGTAGGAGACTGAGCAGCAGGGTTTGAGCATCTGAGGGATCTCACAGAAGAACTGCTCCACCACATTGCCTTGGCAGAGGGGTAGGGAAAATGTGTTCCCAGTGTGCAGGAGGGAATTGAGAAAGCCACTGGCCCAGGCAGCTGCTGCCATTTTGACACAAGCTCTGCTGCCCATGAGGGTGCTGTAGTGCAGGGGTCTCCAGATGGCATTGTAGTGGTCATAGGCCACAACTGTGAGGAGAGAAAACTCTGCTGAAAACAAAAATGCTACCAGGAAAACCTGGGCGGCACATCTTGAGTAGGAAATAGCTCTGCTGTTCCACACACAATTGGCCATGGATTTGGGGAGAGAAATCCTTTCCGTTTCTCAAGGAAACACCCATATTTCCTCTCTCTCCCTTATTTCACCTCCATTTTCTGCGACTCTGCTCTGCCCTGGTTGAATGTGTCATGTGCAGCAGGGACTCCTGCCCATGGCTCCAAAGAAGTTTTTTCTGCTGTGCTGCAGGTGTAAATGAATGTGTCAAACGACTCTTTCAGGAAATGCCTGACCTGCCTTTCCTTTTGAAAAGTGCCCTCTGAAATGCGCTCACAGTTAGACCCGTGAGCAGATGCGAGCCATGTAGCACCTTCCCAGCAGGAGAAGGAGCCTATCCTGGTAGAGGATGATCTTCCCACACAGAACTTCCCCCCTCAATCCTGTGGGGAGCTTGGCGTCCTGCTGGGCAGGGCGGGGGCTGTCTCTGGGCTCAGGAG